>NW_010413966.1:9824-18754 GCF_000710305.1 Buceros rhinoceros silvestris
CTCCAGCAGCAGCTCTATTTATACGGTTCATGGCTATAGCTGCAGAAAACAGCTTTGATTTCTTATTACGTTCATCATTCGTTACCCATTTTGTAAACAAACACCTACTTTTACATCTGGAAAATAAAGAAATGTTATAAGGAGTCTAATACGGCGCATTTATACCCTGCCAGGGTATTTATACCCCAGCTAGCCTTTCCAGCCTCACAGAGGCGCAGAGAAGCGTGTACGCATTTCTGAAAGACAAAAAAATCCAAGTGGCTTGGCAGGTACTTCCAAAGCAGAGAGTACCTGATGAAGGCAGCCCTGCTTTGAGCTGTCAGAGCGTCCTGAAGTGCATCAGGTTTTATACAGAAAAGCAATAACTAAAGCTACACCCGCCTAGAAGATGTAAAGTGACATCACATTCTTGCTGAGACCTTTGAGCAGTTTATGCAGCAGAAGGCTGGTTGAAATCCTTTTCCAGGGAACAGGAGGGTGATGGAGGTGCAGAAGAGCTGCAGTCAGTTGAACTGTGCATCTCACACAAAAAGCTGTCACTGCGGTCATACCTCTATCTAGTGATGCATTTGCTGCATTTCATTTTCTTGCTTTGCCTGCTGGTGACAAACACGCCTTCGAACCAGGGGCACTAGGGTGGTCTGGATTGTCAGTCACAGAGGTGGTACAGCTAACAGTTGTACAGCTGGTTTACAGCTGCCACTGCAAAGCGTGAGACAACCAAAAAGAAGGGTCACAGAGACCCGTTGTGTGAAACTCTGGAAATCTCTAAGTATTCCAGCTGAAGCAACCTGAGTAACAAAGACCGATAATAACAGATTGTATTTTCAGTGTAATAACTATGGGATGAAAGGAAGGGGCAAGCTTTGATGGGCAAAGATCTTGAGCACTGTAGACTGCGATCATCTCCCAAAGTCAAGTCTTACAGGTGATTTTGTATGAGCCCACCAGGTTCCAGACGTCAGGCTTGCCCAGCTAACCTCAGGGGTGTTGGCAGCGCTGTGGAAAAGGCGGTGTGGTGCCCAAGAGCCACACAGTCAGAGATCCAGGGAACTGCTGGTGCTGCTGCTTGCAAGTGGAGCAAAACCTTCTGCTGTGATACCGAGCTTCATTATTTCTTGCACAATAGAGGGGACTTGAAAATGAAGTGAAAAGAAAAAACAAGCTAATGAAAACTTACTGTAGGAAGAGTCATTAACTCCTTAGATAAATGTAGTTTATGGGATTATTGCATTAGAGTAAGTGCCGTTTTTACTGACTCGAAAATGTGTGGAGCTGCTGCAAACTGCTGCTGCATCCTCATAAAAGATAGAGGGAGAAGGGTTTTGTAGGCTCACAGTTCCATTTACCAGAGAGTAGAAGCAGGAAGATGTGCTGGTCAGGTAAAAAAATCATGTCTGTGTGTTTGGGGTAAAGAAAAGGAATCATCTAACGGGGAGATAAGAAATAGGCTGTTCAAATTCCTCTGCTGCAAACGTCCTTGTGCATCAGGTCATTTATTTTCATTTTTAATGGGAGGATACTTGACGGTCGCCTGTCCAAAAGGCAGAGACGCATGTTTTCCTTTATGAGACTACTTCTGTGTGGAATGGGGTGATAAGCAGTTTTCATCCTTTCACACTAGGGGGTCAGTTCTGCAGGATGAGAGATCTTTGCTCTAGTCCAACAGTAATTTGGGGTAAAACAAGTGAATGAAACTGTTCTGTTAGGGCTATGCTCATGGCCTCATTGCCAGGTGCAAAATTATTGTAAACAGAGGTGAGATGTCCAAGGCAAGTGGTGTATTCTGGTTTCAGTAAACTTCGTCGCTTTGTGCAGTACAGCTTGGAAGGACATCTAAAGCCTGCAAACAGCTTTTCTTCTCATTTGAAATCTGTGTATTTACCTCTTACCACCCAAATAAACTATTAAACTGGGCTAGAGGAGGACAGATATCAAATTCAAAAGCATTGGAGGAAAAGAGAGGGTGAAGGGGGAGATTACCACATGGAAAAAGAATTAAAAGCTGCTTTCTGCAGAAATCATAAAAAAGTTACCAGTCGAAGAGTGGAAGTCATATGCATTACTCATATATTAATTTCTCCAAGGTCAAGTGGATCTTTTAACACCTGCAGCTGTGTCATAAGGCTGGCTGAGTGAAATTCAATACTCAAAAGGTTGGCAGCCGATGATGATCCAAAATCAAAAATATTTTATCTGTGAAATATCCCCCTGAAAACGGGCAGCTGACAGTCACTTTATTTAGGCTTTTTCTGGAGGAGCTTAAACTGTAAGATGAGCCTCACCTCACAGAGACTCCAATTTTAAAACCAACGTTGGTTGAGTCAGAAATACAATAATTTCTTTTTTTCTGAATCTTCAGTTCCAGTTTCTCAGTAAGAGCCCTGAATTATCTCTGGCTGGGATTCTTAAAGGTGCAGAAAGTCTTTTCTGAACTGAGGGTGAATTTATACTCTTTCCTTGCTCTTTCTTCTCTTGTCCCCCAAAGTGCCTCTCTCAAGAGTGCCAATTTTTTTTATATAAACAGTGGGATTTTGTAAGTAGAGTCTGTCACTTTCAGAAGTTCCAAATGAGCTAAAAAAAATACATAAATGGACAGTAAATTCATCACATATTCGGAGGGAAAAAATAGAAATAAATAACAGGTGTTAGAAACCCTTTCATGATCTCTCCCTGTCTAGAAGTTTCCTTTGAGGAAATGGGCTCATATCAGTTAGGTGCAATTCTGAGGCTGACTGACTGTGATGAATTTATAACTATCCTCCCACTCTATTTACACCTTCCTCCTAGTATCCTCTCTGTCTCCTGCCACACATTTTGGTGCACGGGTAAGTAACCGTGGTTTAACAGGCTGTTGTTCTAGTGTTTTCCGTCTCTCACTGCCTGCTGTGGCAGAGCGAATGGTTCAGAGATGGGTGGATTAACAGCCACGAGCCTCTGGCAGGGGACACAAGCCTGTGAGGTATCCAGCTTCGCTGGAAGATGAAGGCACCCAGCACCCGACCAATACGTCTTCATTGTCCAATACTTTGCCATGGAGCAGATTTCTTCATTGCCCACTGGGTTACCAGCTGAAAACCCAAAGTATGACCACGAGCAGCCGTGTCAAGTTTGCGTTGGCAGATCTACAGCTGTCAGTGCTATTCCTAGAAGCATCCACGCCTTTTGCGGTTGAGGAGACTTCTCCCACTGCCCTGTGACAGCACGTCCCACAGATCCAGATGTATGTTCTCGTTTGCAGTGTCCCTTCTTCTCTGTGTTGTTGAAGGACTGTATATATATATACATAGATACCTCTCTGAATTTATATACTTATGCTTCCCCCGTATGAGCACATGGAGTGGCCCAGTGAACTTGGCAACATATCCGCAGTGAAGCAAGGGGGCCAAACTGGCTGACTGGCTGAAGAAGCTGCACCTTTATGCCCATGGGCAGCACATGCAGCATCTTCTGGTACTGTTCCCATCTTCCTTCCGATTCTTGTCCTGGACTCTGTGCCCCAGAGCTAAGCAGATGAGTTGTTGTACAGAATGTTTCCATCGGTTTGTGCAAGCAGTGAAAACAGAGAAAACCACAAGGTGAAACCACAGTTTTCATTTACAAACCCAGGAGAAGGAACAGGTTTGTGTTCGGTGAGATCATTGTGTACCATATGAGTATTAATCTGACCAATGACAACACGCTCAATAGTGACCAACTGACATCTGGGTAACAACAGAGGCAAGGGCTTTGCTCTAGAGAAAATGCGTGATTTCCCCAAGATAAGTTTGGCAGCAAAATGGAGGTTTAGTTGGCTCATTTTTAGAAGAGGGTTTCAAAACCTACGGCAAGAAATCTGGGAACAACCCAGTCTCTATAAACTCTCAGTACAAACAGTTACAAGCCAATTTTTCTCACAATATTGTGTAAATCCCACATCCCGGTGTTTTAAACCACACCTTTTTGGCATCACTCAGTGTAGTTGCTTCATCTTATCCAAGACTATTTGCAGGAAATTTCCTGGAGAAGAAAGATGTACCTTCTACGTAAGTTTTTTGATTCCTTTCTCTATTGGTACCAGCGTTGTCTCATGGTATGGCAGGGGTCAAGAGGGTTTATTTGCACCACAAATGAGACAGGAAGGGTACGAAGGCCAGTTTTAGTACCCATCTGGTGCTAAGCCTAACTAAGTGCAGCCTGGCTTGCCAACTAAGTAAAACTGGAAATTCAATTTCCACTCTTCCTTCACACCTTAAATCTTACACAGCAGCAAATTACACGAGAAGGATGTGATCGCAGGGGGTTCATCCACCACTGCCTGCTCTGTTCAGCTCAGGACCTAAACCCAGGGATGGGAAACGTGCTGGCTTAGCTGACAGAGGTTTGTCCCTGCTTAGGATGTGAGTCGTGGTGAAAGGTGCTGGGAAAAAAGGGATCAGGGCTGCTCAGCTGCAGCAGGGAGTGTTCTGTGGGTACAAGGTAGAATGTCTCTGGTGAGGCACAAATATTTGCTATGCCTATGGCAGGACTTGTCCCTGGGAACCACTGCAGTGCGGAAAGAAAAATGGGCAGGCTTTGATGATCCTGCAGTAGTAATCACACTTGCTGTGCGTGTTCCCGTGGCAGCTCTTCTGGAGGGGATTACCAGGGGGAGAGCATTCTTTCCCCCATCCAAACAGAACGGCTTTGCTTTAATCTTAGAGCATTCAGCTTTCCAAAGGCATTAAAGAAGTTTCCTAGCCAAAATCCCATAAAGAAGCCGTGGTGCAGTGGGACAAAAGAGAAGATGCTCTGGCAGATTAATAATTTGCTAAAAGACAGGAAACAAAAACGGGGTGGGGGATGACGGGTTGTGCACAAGGGAGAAGATTATCATTGTGTCCCACACGAATCTCTCTTGTTCAGCATATTCTAAGCCATCTGGAAAATGGGGTGAGTAATGAGGTGAAAAAGTCAACATTCAACATTTTAGAAATGTAATAGAGATCTTCAGCTGAACTGAGTAATTCCTCCTTGGATTGTTGGTTCACCAACTATTGATTATATTTAAAGGTTCAATCCAGTATTTGAAACCTGTTTTTCACAGGGGAGAATATGTTCTTACCCAGCCCCATTTCTGCACATCCGCTGGGTTTGCTGAAGAAATAATCAAATGATGATGGCAATGACAAAACACACTTGCCAGTCCTGTCCTCCTTCCTAAGGTATGCCTTCCTCCCATACATCGTGGGCACCTTCTTAACCAGAGGCATAGGAACTCTTCATGCTTGCAATTCTTTCTTTTCAAAAAAGCAACACCTTTTCTCAAAGCTTTATTGCAAGTAATTTGACATTTATAAATGCAAGGAAACAGAGGAACAGGTTTTTTCCCTTTCACTGCCTGTCTCTAAAGTTGTCAAGTCCCTGTGCTGCAAAATCCTTGTTGTCCAGGTGAATCAATAAGAGAAACTTTGGTTAATACCCTGAATCTGTTCTTGTTGCACCTCTGTCCAGTGAATAATGAATGAAATCAATATTGCCTTTGCACTTGTTCTTCTGTGATACACAAGAATCTTTTTTAACCTCTGAACACATGACCAAGTTCAGCTTACAATTCCAGCATTTGCAAAGAAAGGTACCTGAATTCTAGCGTCCCTTTGTTACTGTTGTCATCACCTTGGCTGGGTGTGAAAAACAGATATTCAGAAGGTGAACATGGTGAAAGCACCGGACGTGAATTCTCCAATTTGTCTTGTCTGTCATGCTTTACACAGATCTGCTGATTTCCCTATTTTAACTGACCAAAACAAAAACACCTGACGGCAGGTCCCCGCTGTCTCAAACTGTCTCCAACAACCAGGAGGAAAAAAGTGAACATCAGCTAAACCCTGTATGGTGCTCAGGTAGTTCTGCTGACAAATGCAGTGTAAGTGCGAAGTCCTGTGTAAAAAGATATGGAAAGTGCAGCACAAGCTCTCATTGTGTTCTAGGGACATAGTGGTGAGCTACGGGCAAGATACATCCTTGTTTTCGAGATTCATATATTCACGTATTTAAAGGCCAGAAGGGACTGCTGACTTCATCTGACCTGACCTACTACAGTGTAGGGCAGTGAGTTGTGCCTGAGAATTTATCCATTAGAGAGAATGATTCCTCCTTCCTGTAGAAGTGAATGATACTACCCCAGGAACCGTGGCTGCTCAGCTGACTCTCTCTTAAGTACATGCAACACGAATTAAGCACTCTGCATCTAACTCCTACTCGCAGTGCTGACAGTGATGAAGTCCTACAAATGCCTACAAATTCTTAAATGGATTGTGTGATCAGGATTGTGTTGGAAACTAATGCTTCCTGGGAAATCCACAGTAATCCTTTGTTCCTTTCATCTTCCAACTTCTGGGACAAACCTTCCTTCTTCCCCCTGTTAGTCCGTGGAAAACTCTAGTCAGACTTTTCTGATACTTATATTTCCTCTGTGACCCTGTACTTCATCATCTTCAGCTGCAACAAATTTATCGAGACCTGTGTGGAGCTGTGTTTGAACTATGAGTCATCTGCTCCTCACATCTCACCATCCCTCCTTCACAAAGCCATCACATGGAAGCCAGACCCTACTCCTTGTTTGGTAAAAGGATTGGAAAATTTCTCCTGAAATCTTCCATCCATCGCTTTGTTTCTCCTCCTATGTAAACCTTGAAGTGGAAGCCGAGCCTACAATGCCCACTATAACATGCCTACAACACGCTGACCATCAGAGCAGTGCTGTAATAGCAATAACTGCCCCATGCAACATGTTGTTATAATGGAAAAAGTTAATTCCCCCCTCTGTGCTAACAGAAGCGAAACTTGTTGAGTTACTGCCTCTACTATGTTTTTCATTTCTAGGGGATTTGGCTGAGGAGATAGACAAAAATGCGTACTGGAGACAACCCCCTGACACCTATATACAGACCAAATAAGAAGACATGCCCCCTGTTACCTTAATGATCACGTGCTCAATATTTGAGAAAATGTTATGGACATTATCATTACACAGATAATTAATATAAGAAGAATTCTTTTGGTTGCCATTATATATTATTATCCAGAGAGCTCAGCGTAGAAAGACAGGTTGTGGTCTAGATGGGAAAGGTTAAGCAAGTCCAGATTCAGCAAAAGTGGCATTTGGATAATCTCTATGCCCCTCCCCCTGCCGTGGCACCTGCACACAGCTACATACATGCATTCTGACAGCTTCCTGGGAGGCGGGAATTGATTTTATCTGTTGGAAGAGCAGGCGGAAGGATTTGTGTGTGGTCGCACAGTGGCTCTGTTAGGAAAAAGTTTTCTAAGTCACAAAAAGCACTCTAAGCCCTACCTAGACTCTTAACCTGTTTCAAACCAAAGTGTGTAAGATCAGTCATCCATATGCTGAAAGGCCAGTCCTGCGTCCCTTCACGAGATGTATGAATCAGCACTTTTCTAGACCCTAAGGAGGAAAGATCAGGCTCTACCTCTTTTAAACCCAGGGGCTAAACCTCCTGGAACACATGCACATAGTACTGCCTGGCTTTTTTCAGCTCGTGGAGTAGCTATATTTGAGCACACATAAGAAAAATACACTGGAACATCCTTTCCCTGCAAGAAATGAACAACAAAGCTGGACAATGGGGTCTCTGCATTTAAACTGGTTTCAATGGGAAAATGCTTTTGATGAGAAGTACAGACAAAGTTTGCATCTTCCTCTCAGAGTCTCAATGCCAGCAAAGCTTTAGTTTTCCTGACACCATTGCTGCATGTTGAAGGGAGATCCTGTGTTTCTCCCTGGCAGCCTGCCCTTGTTTCCAACTCCTGCACAATGCCTGCTCGCTCTGAAGCTCTGTCATGAGTTCCCTGCTTAGCCAAGTTAGTCCCCTGATACATCTACTTATTTCCTGAGTGTGCTTGGAGGACACTTAGAGGACGCTTTCATTGTAGTCTTGCCAAGTTTCTAGAGTTCCTTTGCCTTCAAAGGAGTTTTTCAGTCCCCTGAATAACCCCAAGTCTCTTCTGCTAAAGCTCAAGGTCTGTACTCTGCTGTTCTCCGTCCTCATTCCCTTCCAGATCTTGAATGTCACTATTTCATGATCACTACAGCCACAAATTCTCACATTGCCTTGCAGCACTTTCTCAGTTAACAACAGATCTGTCTGCTGATCTATCCAGTACCTGCATTAAGAAGTTATCTCTAACAACCTCCAAAAGCCTTCTGGAATCCTTGACTTTTGCCCGTGGCAGGAACTGGTAGGTGATCGCCCTGTCTTTATCTCAACCACAGGATTTTTCATCTTTTTTTCTCCCCCTGTTCTGTTGAGGTGGGAGAGTGAGAGAACAGCTGGCAGGGCATCTGGTCCTTAGTCAAGGTTAACCCTCCACAGCTTGAATCCATCCATCACAGCCCTGCGGCTGTATGAGCTGTCCCGCTCTGGCTCCATGACTCCAGTAACAATGTAGCTCTGTGACTGCTCTTTGAGCTCCTGTTCAACCTATTCATTTGCCAGGCCACATGTTTTTGTGTACACATCCTTGAGGTAAAGGCCTCTTCGCCTTCGTGCCTACTGTCTTGCAGTTTTCTTTCTCCAACCCAGTCCTGCACTTCCTCACCGGCTTTAGGTTCTTTCTACCCCTCTCCTGCTGTTTCAAGCTCTCCTCACCATTTTATTCAGTCTGTCAGAAAAGATGCTCTCATCATGTTTTGTTAAGTGGATCCCTCTTAGCACTCCTTCGTCCACAAAGAAGGTCCCACAGTCAACAACAGATCCCTGTTGTCAGTACAGGTGTTGACATGCAGGATCCTGCAGCTGTTCACAGCCTTTCCCCTTCACTGGGGGGACTGAGGTAAGCACCATCCAAACCTCCGTGCCTTTGAGCCCCCAGAGACCTTCTGTGGCTGTTGACACACCAGAGGTTTCCTCTGGCAGTAACATTGGTGCCCGTGTGGATGACCAGCAGGA
>NW_010413966.1:18901-19850 GCF_000710305.1 Buceros rhinoceros silvestris
TCAGCAGTCTCTCCACAGCAGCCACATCGGAGACCCCAGCAAGCAGAAAAACTCCCGAGGTAGCATGTCAGGTGAGCAGATCGGCCCTCAGTCCTAGGGAGGGAAGTGCCAGGATAATGACATGATAATATGAAATACAAGACCACTGCCCTAAGAATACACACACAAAGGAGAGGAGAATCATTCGGCAACATGATTTACCCAACTGGAAGAAATCTTTCTATGACCTTGAGGAACTTCTCTAGTTAGGAGTCATTTCCCAAACAGTGACTTCCTAAACAAACATTGTGAATTTGTGGCTTAACTGTGACTTCATTTATTACCCTTATGGAAAGGTAAACGGAAATGACAACAGCTGCCACAAAAGGTTCACCTGAAGCAGTGTCTGTTTAGAGGGTGGCTTCTAACCTTGGCATTCGGGAGGAGACCAGCAAGACTTCATCTGTGAGAACATTGCTTTTGTTTTTAAACACATATACAGTGCTTCACCTGTTTGGGGTTTTCTTTCTTTCTTTGTGAGGTTTTACAGGGGTTTTTGGTTTTGTGGCATTTGGAGAGGTTTTGTGTGTTTGGTTTTTGTTTGGTTTATTTTTAACATTAATGTGCCAAAAGACCTTTGTTCTACAGTTAACTACTACTGTTTCCCCCCTTTCGATTTTTTTCCCCCCAACTCTCCATCTTCTTTCTTTGTTTCTGACCAGACTGGGAGGGGAAGAGAACATAAGAGAAGGGCATGGTGAAGAAGCAATCTTGCAGCAAAGTGGTGCCAGGGGTTTAATCGACACATAAAATGCTCAACACGGTTCCGGAATATATAAACCTTTTTGTGCAAATTTTGCTACAGAGAACTAATTGCAAAATGCTCTCTTAAAATGGATGAAATTTTCAGCATTTAAGACTTCAGTACTTTCATAAGATTTTCATGTTTCACTGATATAGAACTTTAGAA
>NW_010413966.1:19972-20580 GCF_000710305.1 Buceros rhinoceros silvestris
GCATACTATTTTTTCCTTTTCTATCTCAATATTAGCGTAAGGGGTTATTTGGTTGGTGTGATTTTTTTATTCTTAAATAAATCAAACTGTACGAGTTTTACAAAATGAAAATCTGACCTAAAACAAACAGGTAGATGATTGTTCTCTCTGGAGAGCGGCTGAAATTAGGATTTTAATTACTTTTGGATCAGAATTGTGACTACTTCCCACAATCTAAATCTCTACAGAATCACATAATATCTTTCATATACCTGTTCACTTTTGCAAGTCATTACACCGTATTAAGTTCACACATTTTGATGTTTTTATAATGAAGTAGATAGTTCCAGAAAGTCCATGAAGAGCTACGGAAAAAAATATTTAGGAGAGAATCATATTTAGATCACGCAGAAGTCCTCAACAACTTGCCGGTTTAAATGAGTGCCTAAATGAAATGAAAATAATTTGGAGATAATTTTTAAGCACTTTCAAAATAAATCTTGTGAACATGAAATGATACTGAGCTTCCGTGTTCCAGACGGTGACCTGTTATTCAGCTGCACAGTCTAGATCACGAATAAAAGTGCTGAAAAACTGCATTATATCCTTTTGGTTTGTGGTTCCTGCTG
>NW_010413966.1:20703-27248 GCF_000710305.1 Buceros rhinoceros silvestris
CCTGCTGAATCAGAACTGCCGCTTTTTGACATGGCACGCGACCAACAAAAATGGAGCTGCCATTGCCAGGGCTGTAACTGTTTCTGAAAATACAGAAAAAATGCCAAACCCCAGCCTTTCTACAGGCTGTTCGTCTGACACGTTCTACAAGCACTAATCTAACTTTCAGGAGAGGTAAACGTCAGGAGCACAGGTGAATTTCCGTGGCTGTGGGAAGGGTAAGTGGCACGTTTGGGCACGTTGTAGGAGATGCTTAGATCTCATCAGAGCAGCCTTCCCCACTCAAAGCAGGTTTAAAGCTGCAAGAGGCTTTCAGTGAACTTTATCCTGCATGACAGGAAGGTGAACGGCCACATCTGAAGGTGGTGGGTGTTTTCACCCAGCAAAAGAGATGTTGAGTAATGAATAACGCAGTAATGCCAGGCAAGGTCCTTGCAAGAGCAGCTTCCAGAGGACGACTCTTGGACTGGCTCTCTCTGCTAGAAGGCAGGTCTTGTAAGGAAACTAGACCGATAAGGAGCAGACGGGGGAAAGGGTTGTTCCAGCAGAGAAGATAGGTGGAAAACCAGAGGCTCTCTAGGGTCCAACCTGGCCTTTCACCTCGTGCTGCTGAGCGGTCTGAGAGATCCATAGCGCACGTGACTGGGAAAAGCCAGATGGGCAAGCAAATCTACCAGCCGTGCTCGAAGGGTCCCTCTGCTCAATGTACTCTCTTTTCATCCAAGCTCTGCAGCTTGAAAGAGACGCTTGCGAATTGGAGTAATAGTCTCCATGGCTCTTTAATTAGATATGCCAACACGCCAGAATTTTCAAATATTTTTTTCTTTCCCCTCCAAGGGTACACTGTGACCGCTCCCAAAATGTCAAATATAGATATAAATACCAGGACACTAGTAGGTGAGGAAGGAGCCCCAAAGCAGTTGAAGAAATTCTGCAGTTTATCTTATAGATATGCAAGTAGCTTCCTGACAACTTGGCTTCAACTTCAATTTTCTTTCTCCCAGCATCAAGTACCATATGCTAACTGTTACAGTGAAATGACACTTATCCCACAAGTCTGCAGCAGAGATGCTATATTTAATTCAGCTGTTAGGTGAAAGTATGTTTTAGATAAACTCAAGGAAGCTGCATCCAGATGGCTACAGAGCAGGATCTATATCTGGGGATTTTGGGGAGGATGACAGGTTACAGCAGCAGCACTTCTGAATTTGGGGTTATCTGCGGGCTGTTCCCTTTCTTTTCAGGTAGAACTCAAAAAATCACACAGTGCAGTGTTTGGCATACATCACCTTGACTACTTGGGCAGAAATTTATAATAAACTTGGTTTCTTTGGGATTTTCTGTAACTATTTCTGTCTGCATATTATCAGTCTCAACTTCTTACATAAAATTAACCTAATGAACTTAAGAGAAATGCTAATACCTTTATTTCGGCATTTTGTCAGTATAGCTTTACTTTTAAATGGCAGAAAGACACGGGAGGGAAGATCTTTAACTGCTGGAATTATCAGCACTGAATATTTGACATTCTCTGTTAGATCATTTCTAGCATGAGAGCCAGTTCCATAAAGGAGAGATGGCGGTCAGGGAGCTGATTAGGTTTTTCAGCCTTCCAAAGCAAATGTCAGGCCTGACAGTTCCTAAAGCAGTTTAACAAAGCTGTGACATTGGCTCAGAGGATGCCTTCAGGTTTTGGAGGAAATGCTGTAGAGTAGCTGCGGGTATTTATGAATTAATGTTGAAGAGTTCCCTTAATCCAGCTAATGAGTGACTAAGCTTTGGAGATTGAGAACAGCCCACGACAGGAAAACCCGCTGTTTGACGGTTTGCTCTTTAGATAAGGGAGACACCTGAACTCCAGCCTTGTGCTACTGGTATGGCACCATGTGTTGTCTTCTAAAAGGCTGTTTTAGAACAAATAGACAAAACAGATGTGAATGGACAGTACTTTCTGAAATCTTTCCCGAGCAGTAACCTCCTAAAGGAAGCTCACATTTCTGCGGGGTTTATTTAACCATGCTGTTAATGTTACCACAACGACTGCATGACGCTTTCAGTCTAAGTTCATGTAAAGTATCCTGAAAAATTGCTTCTCTTTATACACATCTGTGGGCAGGAGTATGTGATGAGCACCTACACGTTCATGCTTACTACAGAGGGCATTTCATGCCTATCTGCTAATTTCAGAGAAGTCTGCTGCTTCTTAACATTTACAAAAATACACAGTAACAGTTAATACACAGGCAGGAGGATCTCAAAGCCCACATAGAGCATCCTACAAGGTATGATGATGAAAAACTGCATGATGCAGGTACACACACATGCATGCACTCAGATTAAAGAAGGAAACAAGTTCCAGAACAAGTACTCTGTAAAATATTCTGATTGGGAAGCGGTCTCCCTTATTCTTACAGGGAGAATCATGAAAGGCTGTCAATGGACAGTGAAATAACACTATCTTGAAAAAATAAACTTCTAAAGCTTGATGGAATTCCCCAGCATCTCTCTTTATTTGATCCAGTTACTCCCCAGCACAGGACCAGCTTCACACCAATCAAACAACAAAGCCACTGTTTCCTTTCACATGTTGTCAGCGTAACTCTGGCAGGGCCTGGTTCTGCTCTCCCCGCAAGGATCCAATTGCAAAACTCCCTTTAAGAAAGCTCAAGGTAAATCTTGTAAGGTCTGGTGAGCAGACTTGTTCATTCGAGCTCATGGGTTTCTGCCCTGAACCCAGGTAAGCACACAGGCTTGGAGTTTCAAGGGAGGTGAAGGCACATACTGTGACTCGTATTGGTGCCTAGGCTCCTGCCTTGCTTCGGGGCTGAGGTTCTCTGCACCCACCCACCTCTCATCACAGGCAATTTTCCTGCTCTACACCACTTCAGGTGCCCACTTTTACGTTCATGGATAGAGCAGAACAAGAGAGGGTACAAACAGGAACCCTCCAGGACTCCCATTCTCGGCAGGCCCCAGCCGCCCGGTGCCCGGGTCTGTGATGTCTGGAGGTAGAGCAGCGACTCTTTCACGGGCACCCCCTTGTCGTGAGGAAACAGCTTGCATGCCCTTGTGAGGTTGAGAGCTGTGCTGCTGGTGGCATGTGCCTCTGGTGGGGTCTCCCAAGACAGACAGGTCTCGGCTGAAGGGTCAGACACAGTGTGTCCAGGGGCAGGATGGGCTCACTAGCCTTGGGGCAGCCATCCTAGGAGAAGGACAACTCTGACTCCAAACCTGGGCAGATGGAGCTCGTTTAGACTTGTAAGGCATCCATCTAAGAGAAGGATACTCTAACCAAACCTACGACCTGAGGACTTCACTGTCACCATCCAAGCTCGCCAGGCCCTGGCAGATGACCCTCAGGTGTAAAGGGTGGAGGCAGTTCCGCGCACGCTGCGCCTCACCTAAAAAATCCACCACGCAGGCCCAAAGGGTGCACTCATCGCTTGCAGTGAGCGTGGGAAAAGCCCTTCCCAGATCTTCGTTCACGAAGCCAAGCCATGATGATGACAAACAGGATAGGGTCAGTGTCACGCACTCCCTGACAACTAAGGCTTCCCCATTGATTTGTCTCAGATAATCAGGTGGAGCAGGTTGGCAGAGCACTCTTTTTGCCACCCACACTGGACTTAGGAGGCTCGTCCTGTGCAGAGAAGTGCAAGTTTCCTTGTATTTGCTTACGCTCCGGTGTCAGGAGACACGCCGATTTGCCATGAACATATCCAGTCATTTAGCTGCGCTCTGGACAAACTTCTTCTGTGCTGTCTAACCCTCAAATACATAGCACTAGGTCATCCCCTGTACGTAACTCATACCCATGTATAAAACTCCTCTACCTCACAAAACCATCAAGGCTTCCTCCTGACAGACTGAACTTTTCCCTTTAATTTTTGTAGCTTCACACAATTATTTATTTTTTCCTCTCTCATTATCTCTCCCAAAGTTTTGCAGTTGGAATCAACCTACTAAACTGAACTACCAGTTAAACACATCGACTGTTTACATGGATTTAATGTAAGTGTTAGACCATGAACGACAGTGGAACCATCCTAGGTATGAATTTGAAAACTGGTGAGCCATCTCCTTTGGCACAGCCCTTACCCTTCTTAGGTACCCAAATAAACAAATGTCACACCAAGGACTAAGGTCTTGCAAAAATAGGAGGCTCTCCTGAGAATCTGTTTCTGAGTGCTAATGCTAAGCTGTGTAGAAAATTTTCAACAACATTGACTAGTGAGAAAAAAATAGTACCTAAACAGTGTATTTAATTGATATGGCATTAGCTTCAACGATATTTAGAGAACATCAAAGCCAGAACCTATCTGCATCATGAGGAATGAAGCAAAACTGGAACTTCAGCAGAATGATCAAATTTAATTCAATGAGCAACAATACTTAGGATAACAAAATATTCTATGCAGCAAGTTTACTCATCCTCTTAACTTTATTTGTGTAGCCTGAAATTGGATTCCATAGAAATGCAAAGTTTTTCAGATTGCTGAGATCTGAGCCTTTATCTTTCCCTGCAGGCTATTTGTATTAATCTACTTTTCTTTGAAGCACAGAGCTGTTAAACTGTTAAAGCTCATTGAAAATGGGGCTGTATTTCTATCAATGGCCCCAGATAGTTGAATTATAGATTTTAATTATGCTTTCTATACTTTGGAGATGCTTACTTAGAAATATGTGTAACAAAACTACTCAATTAAAGAGCCTTTATTGCTGCTGATCAGTGAATTGTGTCTATATTGACAGCAAGAGAGGGCTTCGTATTTAGAGGAATTTACATGGGCCGCTCTTCATTAGTGATTAATATGAAAAGCGGAGCCAGCGCTGCTCCCCTACCTTTATTAGTATCTTGTCATGAAATCAAAGCAGGGCGAAAGATGTGAAAATATAAAACACCTGATGCCTTATGAATGAGATATGAGAGTATTTCATACTTGAGCAACACCCGCCCTACAAAAATCACTTAAATACATAACTGGAAAATTAGAATTTACGCCTACAATTGTCTCTGCTCTATGTCTGACAAGTCTGGCTAACTCTTTGGGAACAGTTCACTAGGTAACAGTTTAGTGAGAACAGAGCAGCAGAGGTACCATCCTGCAACACTCAACCACTTCCCCCAGTGAACCAACCCATGAATAAAAGCCCCCACCAACGGGAAGTGTTGCAGCTACAGTTAGCATGGCATCAAGACGGAATCTTTGAACAGAAAAGGCAATGCCAGCTATGGCTGGTGGAGGGAACCTGCTTCTGCAGGTTCTCATGCTGGAGGTTCTGCACACTGCAGATATGAGATATCTACAGCTCTGGGGGGAAAAGAAAAAAAAGAAAAAAGTAGAAACAAGCATTGCAGTAGAATTGAAAAGGTGAACTCCATTTGCTTTTCTGAGTGTTGCTGGGTAGCAGGAAGAAGTGTGGTACTCTGTGCTTTACCAGGCTTGGAATAAAAAATCACCGGGTACCAGCAAATACCCCTGCGTGGTGGATTAGTCTTTGGGGTTGTTTCTGTACCAGGAGATGGGGCTACTGCCATGGCCCCTGTAAGAAGCTTCTGGAGAAGCTCTCTGCCCTGGCCTGTTTGGCCCCACCTCTGGCCAAGGCTGAGCCAATCAGCGCCTCTGCAAATAAACCTGTTTAGGAGGGGGAACCATGTTTGCAAGGGCTTTTGTTTTGGAAACGGTAGGGCAGATTGAGAGGCAATCATGTGGGAACCAACCATATGGACACCCAGTGTAGCAAGGAAGACACACTGGAGCAGCCACTTCCCTTTCGCCTGTGTCGAGTCGGCAGGCTGAGACCCTGCAGTCCTCAGAGAGCACTGGCGGAGACAGAGTTGGGTTGCAGAGAGCCGTGGAGAAGCCCACACCAGAGCAGAGCTGTGTAGAAGCCCATGCTGGAGCATAGAGTTGTTGGAGAAGCCCACAATGCAACAGTCAGTCGATCCTGAAAAAAGCCATGACTTTGAGGAACATTTGTGCTGGGATGGTTCGACGCTGGGAGAACCTCCACCAGCTAGCTGGAGGAGTTCACGGATGTCTGTCTCCTGTGGGAGGGATGCCTCGTTGCCGCAAGGTAGAACTGTGAGGAGTGTTTCCCTTGGAAAAGAGCGGGCAGCAGAAGCAGCACACAGCAGGCTGAGACTAACCGCAACCCCTGCACCAAGTGAGCCGGGCCTGGGAAGAAGGGAGGGATGGAGGAATGATGTAGTTAAGATCTGGTTGTTTCTCTTAACTGTCGTACTATGATTTCAGCTGGGGATTTGGTAGCGGGTTTGTTGTTTACATTAGATTGATTTTGTTTCCCCAAGTCGAGTCTGTATCTTGCCCATGGTGGTGAGCGGTGAGTGAGCCCCCCTGTCCCTTTTCTTGGCCCTTCAGAAGTTTGTTGTATTTTCTCCTCCTGGAGGGACAGAGCGACTGCGTGGGGCTTAGCCGCCAGCTGGGGCTAAACCACGACACCTTGGCAATAGAGAGGAGTTTGATACAGAATTAAGCTAATCCTTTCACAAAATAGACCAACCGGACAAGATTTACAGCAGG
>NW_010413966.1:27388-29121 GCF_000710305.1 Buceros rhinoceros silvestris
ATGTTAGAGGAGACGGGGAAATAGGAGGTATTTATAATAAATTGTCGTGTTCTTTCCTGAAATTGCTCATTTAAGCTTATCAGCATTAAAAAAATGGTTGAAAATAGCAGTTACTGCAAACTACTTCAGAGGAAAACAGAGCGTCTGTCTAACGCCCTTCCTGCTTCAAAAGTGGTTCCAAAATCTGCACACACACTCTTATGCATATTCTTTTGGGTAAGAAGCTAATTACACCACTGACTTCAGTGAAACTGGTGGTTTAGACCATTATTCGGTATGAAAATGTTGTTCAAACAACCTGGAAAGACCTTGGAGAACTGTAACAAACCAGCATTTATCTGCTTGGTGGCAGGTGTTGGCGCTCCATTCTGCAGCACGTACCTGCACCATACACTGTCGTTATCACCTCCCACGGTCTGTGGACCAGCGTAATGGGGACTACACTTCCCTTCGGATGTGCAAATCACCTTGCAGTGTTTCAGTGTCCTTTGCAGAGCTATTTCGGTTTCCAGCCCACTGTGGGTAGTCCACAGAACATCAGGATGAGAGCAGCACCAAAATAAAAAGCATTGGGCAGCTTCCTCCCCTATATCCAGGTTTCAGTTGGGAGTGGCACTAGGGCTCTTAGCTGTCGGGGTTTGAATTGTGGTGTCAGAGGCGGTGGCTGGGGGTGAGAGGCAAATTCTTGACAGTCTCTGATACCTTGGATGGACAAATACTTTTTTGTTTGCTTTCGAGTTTGAATTCAAATTTTCAAACAATCCTTAAACCATCAGATTTTCATGTAATTGGCCATTGGCTTGCCACTAAGGAAGTATTTTAGTGGAAAATTATTGACAGCTCAGTAACTAGTGGGGTAGCTCTCACACATACACACTGCAGTCATTAGTTGATGAAGATCTCATGAGAAGCAAATGTGCAGTCCTTGAACACAGTAATCGTGAAGGCCACCTTCTGCTTCTGCGTCCGAGAAGCATGACCGTTCCTCATGTCACAGCATGAGAAGTCAATTTCCATGCTTCTGTTCCAAATTCCACCATTTGTTATCAGTGATAAAAACATCTTTCGTTATGTCAGAAAGGAGTTAAATAAATCCAAAATCCTAATCCTTTTGCTGGATTAGTCTCGGTATCAAGCCCGCAGTGAACATGTTTCCACTTTATGTATTCTCCTCTGTGTGTGCCTGTCTATTTACAACGAAGACCAACACAACCCTTTCATGCTAGTCTAGAGGCAGATGCGTCTGCCGTCAGTCTGTTCCGACCCTTTGCTTTAGCTACAAACGGATTGCTTCATCTCAGATAGCGTGTTTGCCATCTCAGGAGTCTAAGTCACAGGTAACTCCGTGTGTGACGTTGTTATGATGGAGATAGGGAGGTCCCTGATTTTCAGGACCTAGTAAGAGACAAAGGGTAAATAACTAGTGGGGCTTTGCCCGGGGCATCTGTAAAGCGGAGTTGTTCATTCTGCTCCATTATTGCATTTCAGCATTAGTTAAAAGGCATTACCTAGCCTTGTGGCAGGAGAGTGATTTCATGGGATTTTTACAGCGAAGCAGAAAAAATAGCAACTGAATTTGATTCTGAGTTATATGTTGTGAGCCACCTTCCACTGAACAGGCAGCTCTACAGTCTCCCCAGAGCCTTCTCTTCTCCAGGCTGAACAAGCCCCACTCTTTCACCTGTCCCACCTGACAGGAGTTCCAGCCCTCTGGTCATTTCTGAGGCCTCCTC
>NW_010413966.1:29153-47918 GCF_000710305.1 Buceros rhinoceros silvestris
CCCCTGTCCCACCTGACAGGTGTTCCAGCCCTCTGGTCATTTCTGAGGCCTCCTCTGGACCTGCTCTAACAGGTCTTTGTCTTTCCTGGGCTGAGAGCTCCTGAGCTGGATCAGAGGAAGAGAATTACCTTGTTGCTTTGATCTGGTAAGAACAAATAGTTCAAAATGAATGTATTATGTCCCAGCAGCAACACTGGCTGGAATAGTGCCAGCCTTATATAAGAAAATAGTAAAATACAATATGGACTTGGGGTGTAATAGTCAATGCCCAAAACTAAAAAAAAAAAAGACTTTTACCAAACATAAAGCTGTTCTTGCTATATTGCCATCTACGCCCTGTGTGCTTTGGGGTCTACTTCTATCAACTGTTCATAGTGCTGTTAGAAATCTCCATGCACCATTAGACAATCCCTAGAGCAAAAATGATGAGCAAGCATTAAATCCATGTTCCGTTTCTCTAATTAGAAACAGATGGGTGTGGGTGTGGGTGTGTGTGTGGAATGGGAAGGAATGGAGACCTGTGTCTTTAAAACAACGAAGTTCAGACTATGTTGCTAAGACATGATTTGCCAAGACTGCAAATGTCACAGCTCCTGAAAAATCAAACACTTTTCACCTGCCATGGAGTTAATCCTTCCCTAGTACAAACCAAGGCCACATACAACCTGTGGAGCAAAGACACTTTGCAATGTTCTCAGCCCTCAGTTGCCCAGGTGTCCTTCACAAGAGCAGGGAGTACAATGGGACTCTGGAGAACAGACGTGGTCCTGAGTTTCCTAGTATAGATCTGGCCATGAAGAGCCAGGCTGCATCAACTTCTAAGTGTCATTTGAGGCCTAAACTCCTGTCCTGCTAGCGAAAAATCTCACCTCAGTAGACTGGTGCATTTTCAAGGCAGTGGCGTTAGTGATCCTCATCAGTCAAGAGTGCAACCTTTCTCGTCTAGGCTAGTTCTAGGTTTGATTTACCCTGGTTTCTTGAAACTGGAGGCTATGTGTGACTGCATCGAGGGAGTAGCTGCAGGTGGGTGTTACAGGCAGATGACTATATCTCTTCCAAATAACTTTTGAACTCGCTGTCCAACTTCAAACAAATTTCACCAATTTCTAAACACGTTAAACCACAAATCCCTTTCAACTATTTTCACTTAAGTCATAAGGGGCAAAACATCATGATCGCAAGGGCACACCTGAAAACAACCCTGCAGATCTGGAGTGCAAAAGAGTGACCCGCTTATGAATGCCTTGACCGCAAGATAAGCTCCAGTCAGACCCAGCCATCAACTGGCTGTAGGAAAACAATCTGTATTCACCATGGCGACCAAAGAAGAGCTGTTTCCCTGCAATTACCCTGTGGGGACTGCGCTCAACTACTTTCCTCTTGCCCTGCGCTCAGCAGATAGTGTTAGCCGGCAACCGCTCCAGTGGCCTTTCCACACCGGGGGTTCTAACCATCGTTTTACTTGGTTTTCTGGCTTTAAGAAATGTTACCTGCCAGACTAGGACCTTCTGAAATCACTGTTTTGTTAGCACGTTCCAGCATGTCCTCACAGCAAAACAGAGAAGAAAAGAGCGAGATTTTTTTCACCACAGATCAGAAATGCAGATTTCACAATGATAAAACCACGTAATACCAGGTGCACCCTGCCTTGAGACACAGCTATCAACCACAAATCCATTCGATGAGGTGTACCTGGACCTCTCTTTCCAATTTCTATCACAAGGCTAAACCTGAGATCCAGCTACCAAGTTTACTTAACCAAAATCGACCTTTTCCTACTGCTCTATTTCAATTTCTGTGACAGAACCAGTAATTCTCAGGGAGAGATGAGTATTGACTCATGCACATCAACCATATAGGGGAATTTCCAAACATCCAAACTGACTTAGAAACTGCAGTCATGTGACTTCAGGTTTGGTTGTGTAGAAACTTGCCAAATCTCACTTTGTGTTAGCATAAATACCAAAGGAAGGTGGTTTTGTTGCTGTCAAAAATAACATAAACCATTATAAATAATATCACCATCACTCTCAAAGCTTTGAACTGTTTATTTTGTTTGTTTCATCTCTCAGAAAGGGTGAGTGTCAGGGGACTCCATATATTGTCCTGATATCTACCACTCCTCGATGGCACACGTACCCAGTCACACCGAATTCAGCATCAGAACCGGGAAACAAGCACACATTTGTTTGAGCTCATCCAGGCCAAGGAGCCAGCAGTGAAAAGAGACAAAACCATCCCTTCTTCAGGCAAAACTCGCGATAAACAGATGGACCTTCAAAGTCAACCATTTGAGAAATAGTTGTACTAAAAGGAAAAGCACATTTCAGAGGCAACTCAGATAAAAAGATCTTTCAGACGCTGTTCAACCCCTGACACCAAAAAAGGGGGAAAGACAAGGGTGCCTAGGCAGGACAGCAGTCCTTGGGGAAATCAGCAACGGAAGAGAGGCCAGCAAGGCTTCTAAGAGGGGTATGGAAGAGCTGACCAGGATCCAGCTTTTGTGCTCTGCTCGCATGCTGTTGGTCATAACTGGGGCACACAGCTTGGGCACCAACTTCTTTCAGATTCCTTGAAATTTAGGAGTTATGCACAAGTTGAAATGTGTTTCAAACAGGTATATCAACAGGCCTTACCAGAGAGTTCCCTGTCCAAGCGTGAGCACTTACTGGATCCACAAGTGAAGACACAGCATGTGGAGTTCACATGACATTGTCGCACAGGGAATCTGCGGAAAACTGGCAGTTAAATATAGACCCCCTGTAGCCACATACATGCATATATATTTTTTTTCCTGTAACTATATCCAGAATCATTTGGAAAGACAGAGAAAAAAATGGAGCAAAGTCGTATTAGCCCCTGTATGAAGCAGAAGGTTCCTGGTAATGTGTTTCAGTGAAGTGTAGAAGCAAAGCATACGCGTACACAGTGTATAAACACACATGTGTTTGTATTTGCACCGCTTCACTCTGGCAGCAATCACAATATTTGGGTTCTAGAAATCAGCACATGAACAAGCTCTACAGATCTACGTGTTTTCCACTTACTCTGATTTATCGAGTCTTGGGGTTTGCTACCAAAAGCATCACTAGGTATTTTGTAAAAGAAAATTGGCAATGAACTGTTCTTTGTAACGGAAGAGCTCACTACAGGGCCTTAATTTTTAATCAGTTGAAACTATTATGTTTTAATTTATTTTGCACAGTTAAATGCGTGAGATGTGGACAATGGGCTTTGTTCTGTTGGTTAACGTGGGCTATCACATTGGCTATGCCGTGTAATGGTTAGAATTTAGCTTTATTGTTATAACCTGTAGCCAGTACAGTGGTATTTTATGTAAATGGCTAAAGACATGGCTTAAATATAATACAATTGGATCTAACTACACAGAAATGTGTTGCCTCTGTTTACTTTCTGTTAATAGAGCGTATTTATCAGTACACAAAGCTGATACTGTAGTTCTGTTCTCAGTAATTCGACTACTAGCAGTCACAGTATAAGTTTAAAATCCCTGTTGATTAAATTTCAAGAACTGTAAGAATATAGTTCAGAATTAGTTAAAATACAAATATTTATTTTAAATTAATCAATTCTGTTTCCTCGGGTCTCAGATTCTGCTGATCTTTTGGAATATTTGGTAGAATATGTCTTACGCATTTGATTTTAAATTGCATTACTCCTATAAGTCAGAACCTGTATATGTGTTTTTTCCCTTGAGAAATTAACATTCATTACTTAAAGTCAGATGCTGCCTCTCCTCTGCATGTGAGACCTGCACACGCAGTTTCTAAATTGCTAGTGGGTTTTCTGTGTGCAGTTTTCAGAGCTCTGTATATATCAAATTGTCTCGTCAGGACAAATATCTTCTCCTCTCAAGCTGCATAAATAAAGTAGAAATTGAGAGTATCAGAAGATGAATTGAGATCTGGAGCCATTAATGACCTTAAGACCACTATTATCCGTAACCATCATATTGGGATTCTAGGGAGAACCGAGCAACAAGACATTATTTTGAAGTATTGCTTTTCTGCACGAGGGGCTCCGTTGGAATGAATCTGTAGCTACACAATAAAAATTCCCCACCAGCATAATGACTAGTAAGAGCTGTAGAATCAATCAATCAGAGCTAAAAGACAACTAAGATCTGGATTCTGAGATATTGAGCACGACCTGAAGTCAATGATAGTAAGAAGGAAATGACAGAAATTCTTGAGTGAGCACGTTTGGCATCAGTTGTTCTTTTTCTGTACGGAAAAGGCCCAGATACCCTCCTGTTCAAAGGATCGCACACGCCAGCCCACGCTGCTCTCCTTCCACGCGGAAAAGCTCTCTGCGCTTCTTGGTTCTGGTCTCTGCAGAAGATATAACCATTCAGACTCAACATACTTTCAAAAAGAAAAATCTGAAAGCCATTCTGTTTGGAGACAGCTACTGACCTAGCAGCAGCGAGGAGAAGGGTCAACATAGGGCTTAAAATGAAAGCACAGAGAGCTCCACTCAAGTAATAATTAAAAAAAAAAAAACAAACCCTACTTTTTTTTTTGTTTTCATTAACAAAAAGAAATCTTGGTAATTGTTTTTCCCTTTTATGAAGGTCATCAGCATTTGAAATCTTCTACATCTCGACTACCAGTGATGGTACTGGCAGGGATATTTAAACAAAAATGAAAAGGAAGGGCAAATGAAAGAACAAAGACCCAACTAACCAAAAATCTTCAAAGAATTAATGAAAATGACCTGATTTCATGCCCAAGATGCTGGCAGACTATCCTGCTGACTGAAGAATGAATCTATTATTAGTGTTAAACAGCTTTTATACTCCTTCAGTGATTGCATGAAACCATTAAGTTATAGCCTCTATTATCCTAATTTTTTTAGGGCAACTTTAATGATTTATGAACTTACCATCTGAAATGACGACACACCGTATTCTCTAAATAAATGTTCTTTGTTCTTTGGGAAACATATCCGTGGGAGGTTTGATCTAATAATTATCCTTAAAATATTAGATTTTGAGTGTGGTAT
This sequence comes from Buceros rhinoceros silvestris, assembly GCF_000710305.1. Classification (NCBI taxonomy): domain Eukaryota; kingdom Metazoa; phylum Chordata; class Aves; order Bucerotiformes; family Bucerotidae; genus Buceros; species Buceros rhinoceros. The sequence continues at coordinate 34,179 of NW_010413966.1, forward strand.
AGGCTGGAAATGGATTACAGTAATGTTTACCGAAATATAAGCCTGGGTCTCCTCCTTGCTATTTGAGTTTCCTTGGGATCTTTTGATTAAACATACCAAACAAAGAAGAAGAAATACAAAGAGAGGTTGTCAAAACACTGACTCCTGCAGTGTGTCATAAAAAAAATACCAAAGGCAACCTTGGCATCAACATTCTCTTTTGTTGCCAAGCTGAGACACACTTGTGTTCTTGTCAAACTGACTCCTGAGAGCACTCCTCAGCCTGCTGGCCTAGCCAGCAGCATTCCCAGGATCCTTCCCAGTGCCAGCACTTGTTTATCTTGCTGAGAGAAACTCTACCCTTGTTTTGAAACCCAGTAGTTCAATACTGAGCCATCAAAGTGGAGTGAATAGATACAGGGTAGGTCTGACCCTGGTCGGTGGCAATACATCTTAGGGGTTTTTGAATGCTGTAGGATTTGCAAAATCCTACAAAATTTCTTGTTGTTCACGGAGATTTCTGCCAGATTCTGTAGGAAGCCAGGATCTCTTAAAAACACACTGTCGCATTGGGACTGGTCAGGCTTTTCCCAAGACCTTCAAAGGTGGACTGAGGGCAGGTGCTGTGGATCGGTGTCAGAAGTGAGCTTGATTTCTCCTGCACTCTGAGTGGAAAGTGCTAGCCCCTTACCTAGAGCAGGTGACTTCTCTGCTGTGCTGCCTCACATAGGTGACAGACTGGAAAGAGGGGACATTTAGGGAATCAGCACTCCCTACCTCTCTTTGACCCTTCCTGCCCACCTCTGAGCCCCTCATGTCTGTCTGCCCTTCTTCCTGTGCCACAAGTATCCACGAGAGCTCAGACTCTTCTATCACTGCTCTTGGACATATCTTTTATCATTGCTTGTGCAGATGTTCCTACCTGGGGCAGACTTCTTGCATAACTGGGATTGTGGAGACAGACCTAACTAGGTGTCCAGTCCTTCTCTCCGACACCTCTGGTACCCACCTGAGGAGCCCCTTAAGCTCCCAGTGCCATTGGAGGTAGCCCATGTGTGGCAGCCATAGGAACATCAGTGAAAGACCTATTCACCCTTGTGAACGACCATTCTAGGTACTCGTCAACCCCTTGAGATAACTGGTAAACTAAACCAGGCTCTGCTTATAACTCACCTGAAAACTTTTTCTTTAATTTTCTGTTTTGTACAAGTAGCTTCTCAATTTAAATCATCTGTTCCTTTTTTCCCACCCTTTCACAAGCGTGTACCTTCCAGAGAATCTCCTGGATGAATAGATCGAGAAACTCATTTTGTTAATAGGAGTTGCTAATTGTAAAGTACCACTACCTGATACTTTAGGCCCTAAAGTTAAACCAAGAATACTTTCCTGGGAAGGGTGTTTGCACTTGAAGTGAGAGGCTGGAAACTAGATGCTTTTGGAGAAAAGAAAGTATTGCTAGAGCTGGAAATGTGGTCCTTCAAAGCTTTTATTTTGCTCAGGTATGTGGAAATTTGGTCCTTCAAAGCTTTTATTTTGCTCAGGTATGTCCTTACACAGGCTATTTAACCGGCTATTTAACCTGTGTCATGGCTTTGCTATGCCCAGCTAACGAGACTAAGAGAGGCTGTTAAAGTGTACCACAATCAGAAATGAAACTCATTGGCATTTTTCAGATCCAGACATTCTCAAAAAAAAGGTTCTACCTATTTCTTTTTCCCCTTTTTCATTGCCAGTTTTTTGTTCCGTGTACCTATCCTGCCTGAAATAATGAGGCCACTGGACTGGACTACCAATATTATTTTCCCAGTGGAAATCTATCAACTCACAATCCCACAAACTCTTTCTGAGCCGCTCTTCTCTGTTCCCAGCCTACGAGCCACCGGATTTAATAAGCGGGCCTTGTGCATTCAGTAGTCTAGCCCTTTGTAAACACTCTGAGAATGATGATCCATCTGATTACTGTACCTGTTATCCGCCAGGCTGAATGGAAAACTCCCTAAAGCAAGCTGACCAATTACAGTGCAGCCCAGAGGCAATTTACTGATAGGGTGCGTTTCCGGACAAGGTGGACAGAACGGTTCCTGCTATCTACTCCCTGTCGATACTGCAATTGTGGAAGACAAACGTGCATTTAGAACCCCAGCTGCCCAGCAGTGACACTGGGCAACCCAATGCCCAGGGAAGCAAAGGCTCTGAAGGGTTGAAGGCAGTATTTGACCGGTTTGCTAGGCTACCTGTTCAAAGTTATCTCATCGTCACCCGGGAGAGTTACAGTTTGCTCTCTACAGCCCGTTTCCTTCCTTGACTTCTACAGTACTAATTTGATACATCCTGTTCCACTCCTGTCACCACCTCTCTCACCTTCTGTGTGAAGGAAACTGAGGTCCATGTCTGAGAAACGAGCTCCTATCTTAGTTTCCAAAAAAGAGGTCTTAGTTCAGAAACAACAGTTCTGATGCTTCTGGTATGAAACGGGCAGTTCCAAAAAGTTGTGGGTAATGATGGTTCCTAGAGTGCAATGAAACATACAGGAAGTGACAGCACCAAGAAATGCCGTATTATCACTTCCTCTGACTTCGGAAAGGCACGAGCGCAGACATTTCTTTTCAGCCCTCCATTTTACTAAACATTTGTAGTGGAAGAAACCGTTGAAGACATTTTGTTAGGTCTTCTCAATGCCTTAAGGTTCCCAAATTACCAGTTCAAAGCAACCTCTGGAACAGCACAAGAAATGTCGTTCCATCTTGTACCCTGGGGTGAAAATTGCCGATCGGGGCCTCTTGATGTGTACCTGCACAACTGAACCCCCCGGTTTTTTAATCAGCACTGTCTGTGAGGAGTATACATGTGTCAGGAAGTCTAGTGACAACCGTGGGCTAAAATACATTGATAGGGAATAAAAACCACAACTAAACTTGAATGTTGGCTCAACTTCACACAGGAGTGTTAAAACGTGTTTCTGAGCACTCTGCTAAATTTATTCACAGCCAGTTTATGCCCGCTTGTTGTTACGCAGTTGTAGGGTTTGGTTTAAACAGTTCATCTCACTTTGCATATGGATTGACAGGAATTGTATCCTCTTTCAGCTCTCTCTTTTTTTATCTGTTTTTTTCTTTTGCCTAAACGTGCCAAACATTTCTGCCTTAACAGAAGAAGGTTCTTCTTTCCCCTGATTTTTCACATCTGCTTCAGATTTTAAATCATGTTGTTTGAACAAAACTACATGGTATCCCTGAGGAGATTTCCTCAGGACCTTATTTGATAGCATGAATACTTCACTATCTCTGTAGAAATTACCTCTTCTGATACAAGGGTCTTTGCATAATTTCACAATCACTCTTCCCATCCTGGAAACCTCTCATCTCGTTCTCTCTGGATTTCAGTTCCTTTGTCTGGGTAGCCAATTTACATAAGAGGCACAGTACTCCTGTGGTGTATTAAAGAGCAAATTATAAACTCGGTTTTCCTTGCCAAAATATTTACTGATATTAACTACAGGAGCCACCTTCCATAAAACATCGACACAGCAGTCCCACCAATTTAGAGGGTTTCAGCAGACACCCAGGTGCTTTCCTGGCATTTCTCTTCATAGAGCAGTGGCAACGAATGCCACCACAACCTGTGGCAATGATTATGGTCCCTGCAGGAAGGTATTTCCCATGAAGAATTATAGGAGAAACCTAACCTGAACCCTAATCCTAACCCTAATCCTAACCCTAACCCTAACCCTGCCACATAATCAACACAACCAGCCGTTTCCAACTTACAACTGGGCTGGCACCATCAGTTGCGCTTATTTAGTGTTCCACAATACTTGATTAAATCCTTATTACTCTTGTATTTGTCTCTCTCAGCTCTGTCCTGTGAGTTTGAAAGCTCCTCTCCTTGGGAAGACAAGCGCACCACAGAATCAGTCTGTTTGCCAGTAGATGTGACTGATCTGTAATGTATAGGTTAAAATATGGGTGGCAGTGGAGTTTCCCACCGCTACCTTCCCATAATTCATGCATCGGTTGTTTTTATCACATGGTTGTTTTATGCTGTGAAGCCTAGACGGGAAGATGAAGCAAAGTGTAACACTGCCTTTAAAAAACTTCTTGCGCTTAAGTTAAGATCTCTCATAAGAAACTGGGCTCAGTTAGTAAGTGATAACCTTTGGCTTCCTCTCCACAACTGGTAACAGATTCACGGTCAGGTGAACACTTGTCTATAGTGACCAAGGGTGCGGATACAAACCAGTTGTTTTTTGCCTCGTTGCCATTCAAACATTTAGAGGGAAAACAGAAATTCGAGCAGAGTCCATGTCGTGACAAATTTTTCTTGTTTTAGACAAAAAGTTGGACTCCCTCTGCTTTGAATGCGAATAGGTTATGTAATTTAAGAACTGAAAAAATAAGGCCACTGGACGTTATGGAAAGCAATTGCCATATACGCGTCAGTGAAACTAAATTTTCAAATCAGTCCCTCTCCTGCCGTGTAAATGACAGGAATAAAACAAGCAGCACAATGTAGTTTTACTCAATAGCTGAGAAATAATGACAATGTTTCCATCAAGTTTCAACTAATCTTCATTTTAATGTTCTTTGCTGTTCTCCTTAATGTGTGCTTTTCCACAATAGGTCCTATTCCCTCGATTTTAATCATTCTGTGTCTTCATGGGCTGCAGTACGTGACCTTGATCCCAAACAGTGGTGCAGGATAAAGGCCTTCATCCCTGGCACTTCGGTGTTTACACAAATTTGCATTCCCTGATTTAAGCAAAAGCAGAATAACACGTATGCTCTGCTTTTTAAGAGGATCTTGATTATAATAGAGAACGTTATTTTGACATTTAAAAAATTGGGAAATTAATGGTTTAATGGAGATTTTTTTTTTCTACATCATTAACGTCTCTCTTGAGACTGCCAAAGGAGAGGAAAAAGTAGTGGGGATGAAAATACCATTCTAGTGGCTGCATAATTGTTCTGTTGCTGGAGAACAAAAATCATACAGCAATCTCCTGCCGAAATCTGCTCCAGCACGTCTTAAAATGCTACAAGCAACCTGTGCAACTCACTAAGGGGGTTCCTTTATTTATATTGAGACCATTTAATTGCTGTTAATCGTAAACACCTAACCCCAGTGCTAGGTTGGTCCTCCAGAGTTAGCTCCCACAGACAGCAGTGCTTGTCACATTTTGGCAGAGAGATGCAATGGATCACCTTCTGCATATGGCTTGGATGTCATTGGTCTGGAGACATGGAAAGAAAGCTGCTACTTGTCACAGTCCCACCAGCTCTCACGCAGCCAGGTCCTTCTCCCCAAGAGAAGCATACCTTTAGGCAGTCTGCAGCTACTTGCCACATCCGTGCCATTAAAAACCCACGAGGTCTGCAGACATTCTCTGTCTGATCCACTGTGCTATCAACATGCTACCAGAAATGGGACACAACCTGCTGGAGCCTCTCACCTTACACATTTCACTCTTCTTCAGCCCCATGGATTTTGACGTGGCATGGGTGTTAAAATGGAGATGACTTTCTTCCCCCCTTTACTCTTAAAATGTCAGGTCTCAGGTGTGGGCTTTAAGGGTCGAAGTGAAGAGCAAAGTGGAAGGAGATGCTCCTGTTAGTGCTGTTTGGAGCAGCACCTTTCCTTCTTGTTAATATGGCGGGGCTGTGGTTTCCCCTTCCCTGCCTCTCCATTCAGACCAAAGCTGTGTCCCCGGGGGATTGTTTCCATTAGGTGAAAGATAGGTGAGGGAATGAACAGGCCAATTAGACTCCCAATCCTTTACCCTGGGAAAGCTTGTAGAAACGCAACAGGGATTAGATTTACAACGTGCAGTTCGTAACAAGGTCACCACGTTCTGCACTACTTGCTAATGGGACCATATTTTACAAGGGAACTTTGCAGTAAGGTTGGTATTAGGAGGACTACATAAAAATAATGTGGCTTTTCTTTTGATTCGGGTAGCCTGCGCTTCTTTTGTCTTCCCGGTGCATTTCTTGAAGGGAATAGGCAGAGGACAGAAATAAACACAAGAAACACTTTCTGTGGGATTTCATAAATTAAAGCCAATGGAAACCAAAGAAATACGACTACAGATCTATAAAACTTGACAACGTTTCTGTAATGACGGCCGAGAGGAAAAAAATTCTCAGAGACCTGATTGAAAGAGCTGAAATGAAATACAGTTCCATCTTTCATGTTTTTAGCAAGATAATTTTTGTTCAGTGTTGACTAATACAGAATAATAGGAATAAAATATGCTGCCTCAGTCTCTGCATTATTGGCTTTACATTATTGGTCCTGACAGCTGGCTTTTAAAATGCAGTAAATATTGGGCGATGCTGTGCTGTTAAGACAAGCCACTTCATCAAGCATATTTCCAAATCACACTTGATTTTCAAAATGTGTTTAATTTCTCTCTATATGGCAAAGGATCCCACTGCAAAATTGACCTGCAACACAGTGCCCTCTACTGCACGTACTCAGAAAAGGAAAACAAAGCAAGTTCCCTAAACACCCAGTCCTTACAGACTGACATGAGCAGTTTTGCCGCAAGCCACTGGGCACTGAACTCAATATAATGTACACATGGCATGCATCACTCCTCCCTTCTTCTCAACAGCTGCGCACCACCGGGGAATAACAGTTTGGAATTGGTGTGAAATTTGCGCAAGCCACTTCTTGGTTTTAAATGAGATCATCAGTGTCTTTCCATACCAAAATGGTCTGTGTTTATAGGTGGAAGAGTTATCAGGGAAGTTAAAAATCTGCCCTGCTGCCGGCCCTTTCTCTTTGCTGCCAGGAGCAATCTCTACCAGTAGGGAGTGAGAAAGTCTCTCTGCTTACAGATCTGTTTTCTCGGTCCCTAATTCCTCATGCTCTCTCATTTCGCCCCGGCTTTGATAAACCATCCGATGTTACTGAGTTGTACCTCTTGCACATGATTACGAAGGTGCTTCCCCAGCGCTGTGTCAGAAGAGCAGCCACTGACAGGTTACAAACGGGTCACGAAAGCAACACCACAGCAGGGCACACATTCTCAAGCAGACCTATGCTTGTGAAGTCTTGCCCTGTTTTTCCTTTTCTCAGTCTGAATTGGGCCAGCCTAACGCTGAATTTTGTGATGGACCAAACGTCTGTTAGAATTCAGTGGCTTATTGCTCAGTCCCTCAGGGATGAGAAACCTGCTTCTCAAAACGCTGGTACAAATGAACATGAAACTTTTTGAGTCACTTTTGAAATGCCCTGATTTCTACAGTGAAGTCCTTGCAGTGTCTGTGGAGCCACAGCTTCAACCTCGAAGGCTCAGCTCATGTCTTGGTAAGTCACCCTGACCACAACTGAGCTGAGCCTTGCTGCACAATGAAAGGTGTTGCACGTTAGCTCTCTGCAACCAAAGGCGGTGTTCAAATACCTTAGGGCAGTTTTGAGTACGTCACTAGGGCACAGTAGAGGTAGGTAGTAAACAACAATGTTTTCCAAAGCATCATAATCAATTAGCAAAAGTTCTTTAAGCAAAACAGAGACAACACAAACAGGCATTTCCATAGTACACAGTGCACATACGGCCTTGCACATAGTTCAGCAATGAATTTTGTGTCTATGGATTGGTTCCCACATCTGAAACTTGCCCTTGAGGAAACCCCTGTTGATAATTTACGACTTCTAAGGATGATACCTCTGTAAGTGCTTTCCCTTTGCTTCATACCTGTAAATCTTGTATCTGGTGCTAAATCCCTGTCGACTTCTGTCCACAAAATCTGTGTATTCCTGTGAGCGATGGAAGGGTCCCTTATCAGAGAGGAGCCAGTCGAAGGGGCTTGTGGCATGCTGATCCGAAACAGCAGCAACCGCTAAAACCCAGCAATGAAGACTCAGTGCTATCCACTCCCATAGAGCCATCAGAGAGAACAATTCAGCACCAGCACTGCATCGCCATATCATGCTTCCACTGGGGACTTAGAGCCTTCATTCTCTTAGCTTTCCCTCAACACCTAGACAAAATACACAGTCAATTAGATAAGCGCACACTAGGCATCCCTTGGAAGTAGAAACAAGTTTCCTTTCTTTCAGCTTAAAGAGATAGTGGCCTCTGCTTTATTACATTTTACATTAGCATAAACCCCACTAGGCTAGTTAACAGTGGAGTGTTTCAGTACTTCAAATGCTGTGAAACTAATGTCTTCATTAACATCATCAGTGATAATATTTACTGTTGAAGAGAAACCTTCACAAATTGTCAGGGGAGGGATTGGTGGGGATTTTTCCAATAATGCTAGTCATTAATGAAAAATATGCAACACAAGAATTATTGCCTGTTAGCATCAGTACAAAACCATTCAGCAACGTCTGTGCATAAGGTCACGGTTCAGATATTGGACAGAAAACAGATGAGGTGCAGAAGACCCGTATTGCTTTCTTTTTTACTGTCCTTGAAAAAGTCACTTAATAGCTTGTCTTCACTGCAGATGTGGTTAGCAGACTCCTGTTACGCTGTTCAAACCAGCACAGCCAGACAAAGAGTGACAGCATTGACCAAAGCACTGGAGCCACCCACAGGGAGGCATTCCATGAGCTCCAGATGCTGCAATTTTGAGTATCCCTTACAGCACCACTTGACTTTCAGCCCAATTCACTCTAACCCAATGGATCAGCCCAGAAACACAATTCAAATGCAGCCTAAATGTTTGTCAGGATGCCCAATCAAAAACCAAGTATTAGCCATAGCCTCACGTAGGAACGCAGCGAAGACAAGCCATGGTTTCACTCTGTACCTCAATCCCATAGCTGTAAATGGGATAATGAGTCTATATTCTGCTCAGATTCTGTGAACACATCTACACAAGAGCATGAAGTTCTCAGAAGTACTGACATGACAAAGGCCCCACAGAGTTCTAAATATACAGAGACAGTTGGTTCTAGTTTTCAGTGTAAGGTAAAACAGCACACAATTAATTAAAATACATGGATGTGAGAGCTTTCGTTTTTCTAGCTGGTGAATCCACAGGGAAAAACATTTTTCGATTCGCATTCACTCAGAACAACACTCATCATGACAGTTTTACAGTGCCCCTCACTAGGGTCTTTTTTAGTTGGCAGGAAACCTTCCTTTACCATCAGTGATGTAATTTGTAAGTGCACCCTAAACGAAGGTGCTTCCAACAGCACCATCCTGCAACAGCAGCCTCAGCACCCCCTGACCGTTAAAACGGCCATGGTACAGCCCAATAAATGTGCCCTGCGTGTGTTTTAGAGATGCTAATATTCTGAAGAGTCTTTTGGAGGGACGACACACCTATCAGCTGCAGGAAGTGACCTGTCTCCAGAAGAGGACGGAAGTTCATGAACCAACAGGAATTTACAGCCTGAGAACAAAACAATCTGTCCGTACAACCAGAGGAACAGTCAAGGTTTATTGTCTTCTTAAGCACCAACGGGACTGTTTGTAACGCGGTTTGGATCTGATCCTGTGTCGGTTATGTCCCTGAAAAATGGACCCTGTTCCTGTGTTTCGTGCCCAGCATATGCCAAGACGCTGCAGTCGTAAGCCCAGCACACAGCCATGTAGGATCGCTAAACATGGACGGCATTAATTCTATAAATCCTTTAGAACTGAGATTCCAGGAGTCACAACGAAGAGCTCTGCACCTTCCGTTGATACTCTCAGGCAATCCCTGACATGCAAAAAGCCGGACACTGTGTGTGGTTTCAGGATCTTCTCTCTGGGCTGGTGCATGCTTTCCTTCACAGGCTGAAGTTCACGACTGCGTAACATTCATCCCACCATAGAAAAAGCATGCACAGCTTTGAAGAAAAGCAATAGATTGGCCTGCTGGCCCACAGAAGCCACGATGACCATCTGGTTGCCATTTCCTGTTAAATATTAGCTCACTGTAAGTGAGGGAGCCAGGACAGTCACTTCCAGAGAGGCCAGATCAGCTTTTGCATCACAACAGAGTGAAAATCCACAAAACCTCCTGTCTCTCTTCTTACCAGAGACGGGGAAAATGTTTTGCAGAACATAAACATTCCCCTCCATCATCCCTTCACAGGCTGGGAAGACCTTCTGTATCATTTCTTGACCTTACATGAAGCTTCACAGAGCATAATGAGATTTTTAATTCTCATACCTACTGCTGTTATAAAATTGCTACGTAAGACATAAGGTTCTATTTTTCCTCAATTATCTCTTCTATTGAAAAAATCCTGTAATGGTTTAAATTACAAGAGGTAGGAGTTTACTTTTTCGGGTACTTATTAACACTAAAGTGTTTCGGGCCATTAAACTGTAATGATGACTAATTGAGTCCCTTTTGAATTCAAAATTATAATATTAGGATTGGAAAATGAATTATTTTGTACATGTAGCATCTTCCTAAAACTAAACCAAATGAGCACTTGAAGAGTGAACAGCCCTGCTCCATGCTTGCCTTAAAGCTACACCTCAAGGCACATCATAAATAAACCACTGGCGAAACATCTTTAGAGAACCTGTGTAGTTACAGAAGAACATAATCTCCTTGTGTTAAAGATATAAGAAGGTGTTTTCCAAAAGAGTGTAAAGATACAGCTGGTCCTTAGGGAGAGTAAAATAATGTGCATTTCTAACTGATACTTATCCACTTGTCTACACTGTCCAGTCATTGTCAAATCAGCCTGCATAGCATTAATTCTCTTGAGAAGTCAACTTCCACCTCGATTTAACAAACAAGGAACTGAAGCATGGAAAGACCATGGCTAAGATTTTTTTTTTTAAGCTGTTAGAAGGATTTAAATGTGTATTTCCTATTGAAAGACAATTTAGAAAATTCTGGCCTAAGGAATTTTCCTAAGGTTATAGGGTGAAAAATATCCCCAAATTTTAAATACCTAAATTCTCTAATGAATGCAAATGCCTTGGAAACCTTTTTCAAAGACTGCTGTAGGCATGTGGAACATACAAAGGTGGTAGTTTCAACAGCCGTTGCAGAGCTCCAGGGAAGAACAATCAGAATTGAACTTGCAGTAGAGCACCTGCTGGTTTCAGGGTGGGGTGGGAGAAGTGAAAAACAGAGGGACGCCTTTCAAAGGTGTTAAAGGGGTTTTAAAGTGAAGACGCTCCGTAGAGAAGACATCTTCAAACACACCCATCGTGTCAACATGCTACCTCTCTGAAGTACTAGCTTAGAGGACAACTACCAGGCACAGCTGCTCAGCACAATTACTTTGTGTTATTCGCAGGGTTTCACCCAGCTACCACTTGCAAATACTAATAAGTTTTCAGTCCTTCCTCTTTGATTCACTGAATGGCGTAGAAAAAAGCACCTGAGCTGAGGGACATGGTTTAGGGACCCTGGCAGTGCAGGGTGAATGGTTGGACTCGATGATCTTAAAGGTCTCTTCCTACCAGATGATTCTATGGTTAGCATAAGTTCAAGAAACATAATGGGCTAAATTCTTCTTCATTAGAAATCTATGGTCTCCTCAGAGGCATTCACACAGAATGAATTTGACTCAGCATCTTCTGGAAATTCCGTAACTAAGTCCTGGCTTTCATGAAGACTTAAGGGGTGCTGAAGACTTGTAAAATTCATGAATTTATGGCATCTGAGAAGATAGTACTGCCAAGGTTAAAGAAATCGTTGTGGCCACTGGGACAAATTTCATCAAGCTTCTGCTGTGGACGTGAATGCAGGACTTGTGTAGTCTTTTTGTTGTCACCCTGTTGCAGGGTAAACCCCACCAAACTCAGTCTTCCTTTTTTCAGGTAACTCATGTATATAAAATGGTACAAACTGAAGCATCTGCTTGATTTGTAGGTTGAGCCCCATTGCTTACAGAACACTAATTGATGAATCGTGTACAGTAAGACACACAGCATAAAGAAAGTGCTGCATTCAGGATCAGCTACAGAGGAGGGTAGAGCACAGAGCAAAAGAGCATCTCACTTGGGCTCCACTCTGCTCTCAGCCACTACATGGAGTCTGTCCTTCAAAGAAAGATGCCCAGGTCCCCAGAATAAACTCTCAAGCTGATCTTCCTGAAGGCCAGCAGAAAGAGTCATGAGCTGAGGTGGGCTGTTCTGCCCTGTGCTTGCAGGCAGCTGTTTGACAGCAGCTGGCTTTCGCGCCTTTTGAGAACTGGCAGAAGGCTGGTGCAGTGACAAGATGCTGCATGTACGCTGGCTAGAACAAAGAAACAGGATAGGGGTTTGGGGAGTTATGGGATGGAGAGCTCTCCCTGCAACCACATCCAACACACATCAGCTGCAGGGTACAGCTTGTGCGAGAAGGTGGCATCTGGACAGAAAAAAAGTGTTTGTCAACAGATGATTTGCAGTGAAGGGGGAGATCAGCTTGTTCTTGTTATTCACTGTGAGCTACAGTAAATCCTGACCTAGGCACTGTCCTTAGCAGAGACTCAAAAGCACGTACCTTGACAAATCTGAAAGGAGAAAATAATTCTACCTCTAACATCCTTCAGTGAGTTTTACATTCCAGGCTTAAACACAAGTGGGGTGCTCATGGCCTGCTATCTGCTTTGACTACGTTCACCCTGAAAAAACACCTTTTCTTTGTTCGAACAGAGCTTCATCCACTGCTGAGTTTCAGCTTTCTTCTCTCTTCTCTGAGTGAGATAAGGACAAGACCCCTGTAACTATGTCCTTGAAAGCTGGAACGGAGAACAAACAGGATGTCTGATTTTTTTTTTTTTTTTTTGTAAAAGCAATCCTGCTATTTTTTTCCTCATCCCAGCCTGCAGAGCAGAGGAGCAAAAATAAAATGCACCTACAGAAAGAGAGAGCATATGTCAACCTGACTTCTGCAGCCATCATCAGGCCTGTCTGGAACGTGAGAGTTGATTGCTGCAGGTTACAGCCACTGCCCGCGAAATGTGCCTAGGTGTCTGCTCCGTCCCTGCAGAGCTTCACTCTGCAAGTGCCTGGAGTCTGTAATTGGATGTACCCACGTGCTTTCTACTGCATCCCGGTACCACTTGTGCTGGTCTCCTTGGTCCTTGAGGTACGCGCCGGCTGTCAGGTGTACCGAGGTAATCGTTTTAATGCCTGATATTTGTAAAAGACCTAATTTTTTCCTTTTCTGCACAGATCATGATGTATGAATTCCCTCAGGTGCTTTTTTAATCTGTTAATCTAAGTCCATCCTCCTGTGCAAACACATCCTTATGTGTTTTAGCTGATGGCATAGGGCAGCGTCCCCACAATTTCAATCTTTCTGCTTTAATGAGTGAATCTCTCACTGCAGGGAACACACCGAGAGGAAGAAATTAGCCGTCAGGGCCCCGAGAGCACAAACGGCCCCAATGGCCCTGACCAGCCTCATCCGAGGCCTCCACCTAGGGCAGACGGGGACCTTCAGTCCCTGCCTGGATGGTGACAGTGTGACTGCCCCTGCCTCCACATTGGTGCCTGGTCTCCCTGGATGGACCTTGGGCCTGGCCACGCATATCTTTGCCCGGAGGTCACCGTGCTACAGCTGGGCTCCCGGCTTGGCTGCAGCCACTGGCTGCCTTAGCCCTTGTTCTGTGATTGTGAGCCAGGAGGAGCCACACTCCTCCACCATGTAAAGGCTGCACATGAGGCTCTTGGGTGCCTCGGATGTGAATTTTGTAGGTGCATAACAGAGAGAAATCAACCCAATCTTCATGGTGTCTCAGTTCCTCATCTTTAAGCGGGGGCTAGGGCCTAAGTCCTTGGCAGATAACATCCATCAGTCACGCAAAGAGCTACAATGAAGTTACTTTCTGGAGCAGTTCAGCAGCACCCCACCC
>NW_010413966.1:48012-48549 GCF_000710305.1 Buceros rhinoceros silvestris
CTGACCAAGCCTTGGGTTTCAGCTGACCAAAACACAGTGTTCTGGCCTGATCTAGCAGACAAATACCACCTGGCTGTGCAAAGCGAGGGCACACTAAGACACTGAACGTGATGTAGCTGTGTCCTGTGAACCATACCAGAGTGACAAACAGCTCTTGCCTGTTTGATTTCCACTAGTCTTAAAACTCAGAGCTGTTTCACTTGGTGCCATCTAGAACGGGAGGAAGCAGCTCTTTGCAGGTTGTTCACTAAGGCTGTAGTTCTAGATTTTCAAGTCTGAGGACCAGTCCAAATAAAACTGGTTATTCTCTGATGCAGAAGAACTCTCATCAGTCTAACATGAGATGGAGTGGGAGGAAACTGCTCACCGACAGATTGTTGAGCCGGAGAAGGTTCAGTTCATAGAGGAAGGAGAGTACTTGGAGCAGTTAGTTGAAGTACAGCTCTGATTTTACTGTATAACCATTGCCAAGTCCCTTAACCTTCTTTAGTTAGAGTTTCTGTTCATGAGATCAGGAAAGAAGGGCATTATGAAGCC
>NW_010413966.1:48689-54748 GCF_000710305.1 Buceros rhinoceros silvestris
GAACCGCTAACGTCTGTAGGGTACTTTCAACTTGTTGGATGACAAACATGTCATAAAATAAAGAGGAAGATGTTCATTCCAGTAAAAGAGTGGCCGTTTTGCTGCTACTTAGAACTTGTTTCTGGTGATTCTACAACAACTGTTCAGAAAAGGTTGCAGAGGAAAAGCGTTGTCAGTCTCAACTGACAATAGAAGTTTCTTGGAAGCTGTTGAAGTGCTAATATTGTTCTACAATAATGAGGAAAGAAAATAACGATGGCTGTTCTCTGGTCTTAAGAGGGCCAAAGAAGCCATGAGCTGTGTCGACTGTGTCGACATATTTATGGGGACATATTTACAGCCTAGTGCCATGTACTTCCATCCCCTCAGGTATTACCTAGTATGATCCATAATCCCGTTCATGTTTTGAAATGTTACCACAGAAATAATGTGAGGTTTTTTATTTAGGAGAATGAACTTCTCAGTTTAGAGCTCTGGCTCAGGCACAGGATACAGCCCGGTAATTTCAGCTAAGTGACATCTGATCAGGGATTTACACTCTTGATTTTATTTTCCATGTGAAAATGAGCAGATACAGTTCAGACCAGAGTTAGAAATGACCTCCCGAAATGGCATGACATTTTTCTTTCAGTGCACTTTTCTGGATACGTTGCAGTAAGAATGGATGATTTTATATATCTCACTTCTTAACATCGAGATCTAACAGAATGGTAATGGGTTTGTTTTGCTCTCCTATTCTGTCTTTCAGACCAAAGTGCTCCAGAGCTTATAACATCTTTTACAGCTGATTTCACAGATGGAGTAGCTGAGTTTCAGCTGGTGTAAATGGCTGGTTAAAACTCCTTTCAGGTTCCTAAGCTCCAACATATTTACACTAGCAGAAAAAAAAACCCTTACACCACTGCTGTCCTCCCGTCAGAAACAACTTCTTACCTGTTGTGCAAGCTCCCTAGACAAGACTCACACAGGATTCAGGAGAACATGGTCTGCTTCTGACCCTACTGTAAATTGTTTTGTGACTTTTCCTAAGCCCCTCTGCTGCAGCGTTCTAAACCTGTAGCCAGTGTATGGGCAGTAGCCAGATCCTCTTAAACACTCATGTTATAGCTGTTAATTTTTTATAGTGAGAGCGGGGAGTTTATGGCTGACTGAGCAACGACTCGAACATCAGCAAGCCAGTCTGGGCTTAATTGCATCTCAGGATGGAGCATACACAAAGCTTGATTGTACAAGTACTGATTATGTTGTGTACTGGGCAGCCAGTACACAAACAAGTCTAGAAGAATTTACAAAATTAGTGAGGAAAGAAAAGCCTGTCTGACAAAAGATGTCTTTCTTGTGAACACCATGTTACAAGGAAAGGAAGTCTGGGCTTTAGAGTCTCACCACAAGTTACAGCCTCTCTACTGTTTTAATTTGGCTACGTGACACATTAGGACAAAGCTGTCACTACTCCTTGTGGCAGCTCATGGAAAAACACACTCTGGTTTAGTAGAGAGGTGCTAAGCTAATGCTGAACAGCTTTAAACTTTCAGCCGGTCTCTTTTCAGTGCAGAATAAGAGACATGGAGTCTGGTGATTAGAGACTGCAGATCACTGCAGTCTCCCTGAGTATGAGGAACAAAAGTGGTTATTACAGCCTCTTTTCTTTTTCTCCAGAAAGACCGAGAAAAAGAACATGGTTGAGACTGTGCCCAGCCAAGACAAACCTGTATGAAGAAGTGAAGATGGTTTACAAAGCAGAGTACCTTTCAAACAAAGACACTTCAGCTAATGCAACTCCATCTAATAAAATTATGCTAATGTAGAGCTTAAGAGCTATGTTCCTAAAGAAGTGACTTTTGCAGCCAGTGAGTCCGATTCCTAGCCCACAGCAGCAGTGGTTGAGAAAAGAACATCAACAGCTAATAGCCATCACCAGCTGATGGCTCTGTGTAAAGTGAATTCACCATCTCCAGAGGCTGGCAGCAGGATGAGTCTCCACCTGCATAAACATTGTTCCTTTACATGAAGAAACATCTTCATTAGAAACGTTGGAACAGAACTGAGGAATAAGGAGATTAATCCAAGAAAGTCTGAACCTCCACAGGTTCTCGAGAAAAAGAGGTGGGTCTCAGCTCTGCCTTGGAGACTAGCCAGCAGACCAGGAGGGAAGAACGGAGAGCTGAATGCTGACATTCTGCCTGCACTGGTTTTAAATCTTCCCTGTAAGTAAATACAAGTGCTGATACAATCACCGTCAAGATGCTAAAGGACACGTGTATCTATAAACCACATGTGTGTAAAACCTCAGCCTTCAGCAATTCCAACCTTTAGGGCTGCACGCTAAGTACAAAACAAACAAAATTATTCAAGATAAAATTTGTTGTAATAAATATTTGTCCTGCCTGCCCTCCAAACTGCTAATGAATAGGGATCAATAATGTTTTAGGTGAAAAATAGCTGATTAAAAATATACTCTTGGGCTGCCACCTCAATCCACAATACCATTTTTCAGCACGCAGTGGTATTTTTCACCAGTGATGTTAAGCCTCCTTAGGAATAGAGATTTCAAATAGAGAAAGGAAAAAAAAGACAAAAAAAAGATTAAGAAGAAATATATTTGTAATGGATTTTAATAATCCCATTTGGCTTTGGAGTGGTCACCCATGTTCACTTAACCAGGTGGTTTTGTTATTTCCAACAGATTTCTAAGCACTGAAAGAGCTAAATTAGCTCTACAGAGTTCTCAGTAGTCATGCATAATACGGGATTAAAGGTATAGAGCAGTGCGCCGATTCCCCAGATTTCAGTCCTTTACTTGGCAGTGAATAATAAATACCTTAGAAACCACTTTTCTCATTAATCAAGTGCTGGTAGATGTGGCAGCGAAGGTGTTACTGCAAATTAGCAGAATTTTCTAATTACCGTTAATGTGACTGCTGCAGTGAAGGTATC
The DNA here is from genome assembly GCF_000710305.1 of Buceros rhinoceros silvestris. NCBI lineage: Eukaryota > Metazoa > Chordata > Aves > Bucerotiformes > Bucerotidae > Buceros > Buceros rhinoceros. Next base: position 51,627 of record NW_010413966.1, read on the forward strand.
TGACTGGCGAGCCTTCGGATCTCACCTCATTATAAGAGGAACCACTATGGTTTAATGGTCTTAATTTAGCTCACAGTCTATATTGCCTGGTCAATCTTCTTCTGAAGGTGGAACAAAATCCGTGGCCTTTGTGAAAGGCTCATTTGTTAAACAGAAAAAGCTTTGATGAAGCGGAGTGTCCTCCTTCCCTCTCGTTAGCACGTTGTTTTGTGGCCCATAGAGCAAGTGGAGGCTTTCCACAGGAGACCAGGGCTGAACGATCAATCCCATGGTGTGAGCCGGGGTGAGGGAGTAATTGTACCTTCACGGTGTGTGGAGGGGTGGTGGATGGCTGTGGTCTTTATAGCTCTGCGTGCACGAGCTACGGTTACGTATGCAGCCTGTACACAGAAACGATTCCTTTCAGAACCAGGAGACCAAACTATTCACATGGCAGTTTCCATAGGGTTTCCACACATCAGTCTGATGGGGCACTTCAGAAAACGGAGCTCTCCTCATGTTCCTCAACTTCATACACAAAGATGTTGATTTATGGATGGCGATAGAGTACTGGGACCTAAACAACATGAGAGCAGGAGAAAAATTCTTCTGTTCTTTAGTATTTTAATGCCATTTGACTCAAGATGTGCAAAGCCTGGCTTTGCTCAGTATGCTGCATCTAACTTCATGATATTAACCTTTTTTCTCCTAAATCTGAAGTTCATTTTGATTCCAAATGAGTATCTTGAAAATGGATCTTTTTTCAGTGGAGTTAATAGCAATGCTCTGGTCTCCTTTAACTGTGCTGGGTCAGGCCCTCGGTGAACAGCAGGAAAACAACCCCTCGAAGAGAGCGCGGCTGCAATTCTACCTTTTTAAAATGCTCCCTCTGACGAGGGTATAGGATGAGATCAAGAGGAAGAGTGATATTATTTCCCTGTAAAACGCCTAGCTGGAAGGTCCTACCTGCAGCAGTCTCATGGGACAGTGCTTTAACATCACCTTCCTGACAGGAGTTTGGCTCTACCTATCCAAGTGTGTTCCTGGTGACTCTGCTTCCATGGGAGGTCACCAGTGTTTCAGGAGAGGAAGGAAAATCAATGTCCACTTCTGACTGTGAGGAGAGACGAAGCTTTGGAAGGAGTAAGGAAGGGCTGCACTAGGCATACATGACAGTTAGAGAACACTTAGGATTTCCAGCAAGCATCATCTCATACTTCCCACCACTCCCTTTTTTTCTAAGCAAAAACTTATGTGAATTGCTCCATTCCCAGTTTTCCACGTAGATTTTTTACAGTTGCTGAAGAAGCAGGATTGTGGTAAAAAGAGCTTTCTTCTGTTTTCAATAGGTGTTGCATCTCAAGTGGGAAATCTCTCAGATTGATCATAGCCACGTACTAGCACTCAATTTCAAATTAATTCAAATGCAGCAAAAACACTTGAGTCCCGTGAGTCGTTGACTCTACCTGGGACTGAGGGGAGTGAGAAGTCACTGCAAAATGTGTCACTACAGAAATAACTTTGGGGAGACACATTGGTGTAAACAATGAGTAGACTTCTGCAATTAATTCTTCACAGCAGAGTAGAAAAACCGGGAAAGGACACGACGGGGTGATTACATCACTGAAGATCCTCATGTTGTTTTGTTGCCTTGTTGTACAAACGCTGCCTTCTGCAGCAAGGTCTGGAAACCGCTTAGCTGCTTGTTTGCCTGTTTCCTGGCTAAGGTTTTCCCTGCCAGGGATCCAGCACTCCGGGAACAAGCACCCCAAAGAGAGCAGCCCTGGTGAACCCAGCATCTGCCGGAGAGGTGAGCTCTCACTGGAGGCGGATCAGCTTACTGAAAATACAAGAGCCTTATTTTTTTTTCACCCCCGCTTAAATTATGTACATGGCTTAGAGAGAAAAATGCTTGAAGGCAAGAATTTGTAGGCAGTTTCTTTAGAGAACTCTGATAATGAGGCAGCCCCGCAAACAGCATCGAGAACAACGGTTCTGTTCCTGCGCTTAAGGCACAAGGAGGAAGAGACCCAAGTCAAATGTTTCGGTACTCCCAGCTCGGTGTCACAGCGAAGCTGACAGAGCACCCGTGTAGAATGAGGGACTCGGTGCAGGGCTGGAGCCGAGCACCGACTGCAGTCGGTAAAGGCTGGCATCTACCTGGATTGCTCCTCCAAAGGGATTTTTTCCGTATCTTGTAAATGTAAGGAGGGCCACTCCAGCTTTATCTCTGCATATTTAATGTGTCGGAGCCACTCATCTTTCAAAATACAGACTCCATGAGGTTTGGACTTCACGGTTTTTTATACCATTCTTTTGTGATGCCGTATTTAAATAAAGTGAGATGTGGGCTTTTCTGGGAAATCAGTGATTTCTGTTTCTTCTGTCAGACTTGCTCATCAGATACATGTCTCCAAATTACTCTTTTTTTTTTTTTATCAAAATTAGCTCTGTCTCACATCGGCCTTCATTTGACATGACTGATTCTGATGCTACCACAGAATATCCTTCACTTATCTCACACGTTACCTTTTTCTGCCGGTCATGAATTTGCTTTACTTCACATGCACACACTTGCTTCATCTCTAACAGAAATCATTTGGACTCGAAACTGATGGAGTCTTTCACAACACATCCCCAGACGGTACATCATACCACATCCCACCTTCTTCCCACTACCTGCACTACGCAATTTAACGCTGAACGAAAGGTACACAGAAAATGCACTCCAATTCTGGAAGTGAACCATAGCACGGATGGCTGGGAGCAGAGCCCTTACCTTTTTAAATGCATGAAGGTCTCCAAGTAGCACGGAAACCGCAGCCCCAGTAAAGCAGGTCTCCTGCCTTCCAGCGTACAGGGACAGTTTACACCCTATTTTCTTTACCTCGCGTTTTACACCATGCTACATGCAGCTCATGCTTCTGCTGCCCAGGATTGGCTGGTGCAGCTGTGAGGCGCACACAGGACTCGCTCGGAGCACCCTGCAAGCCTCCGTTAACCCTTTCCGGTCCGGCCTCTCCCCTCCCCGCTGCGTGCAGCCTTGGCCAGCCCGCACAGATGGGCGGCTGCCGGGCTGGAGCGGAGCAGCACCCGCTCCCGGGGAGGTGCGGGTTCTTCCTCTACAGCGGCAGGGGAGGCGG
>NW_010413967.1:0-282 GCF_000710305.1 Buceros rhinoceros silvestris
CCCCGGGAGCCCCAACACGTTACCGGCCTCCCTCTCCTTGAGGAGCCCACACACTTTGGGACTAAACAGGTACCACCCCTACGGCAAGAGCCATTTGCCCACGGCCGGTGCCCTGCCGGTGCCCTCCTTGCCGGCCGCCGGACCTTACTACTCTCCGTACGCGCTCTACGGCCAAAGACTAACTTCAGCTTCTGCACTGGGATATCAGTAACTGCGGCAGCCCCTGTCCCCGCTCCGGCCTCCTCCCAGCCCCGGCCCCCCCTCCCTCCTGGGACTGTGTAT
>NW_010413967.1:579-812 GCF_000710305.1 Buceros rhinoceros silvestris
GTGGGGCTTTGGTTTTCCCCTTCTGTTTCTTTTGAATTATTTTTTTTTTCCTCCCTCTTCTTAATTTCCCCCCCGAGAAATTCTTGCATGACTCCTGACACACAAGGAAAAACAAACAAAAAAAAAAGGCATTTTTCCTTCTCCCTTCTGCATTTTATCGTTCTGGGATTTTGTTCCTCTTCATTTGTAAAGTTAACAGATGTCTTTTTTTTTTTAATTTTTTTTTTAATTTT
>NW_010413968.1:0-392 GCF_000710305.1 Buceros rhinoceros silvestris
GGCAGCTGCATCCTGCGCCAAGACTTCGCCGAGCAGCAGCAGTGCCCAGGGCAGGGCCATGGTGCGGGGGGATGCGGTAGTTGGGGACCACCCAGAGTGGGTCTGCGGGTCTCGCCGTCGGCGCCTACCGTGAGGGAAGAGGCTGGAGAGTCCCCGAGGCTCTGGGGGTCCCAAAGTGTTCCCTTGCTGTCTCCCCACACCGGCAAAATGCTGCAAAAACCTAAAGGGAAGAGAATGAGGAGAGAGGTCCAGCGCCGCAGCCAGCCCTTGGGTTTTACCGGCCGTGCCACAAGCCGGAGCTTCCTCTGGGGCTAGAGGAGGAGGAAGGATGGAGGAGGCTGCGTGGTGCTGGTGTCCCTCAGCACCCAGGTCCGCCGGTTAATATTTGAAAG
>NW_010413968.1:550-876 GCF_000710305.1 Buceros rhinoceros silvestris
TTTTGGCAACACGGGCGGGTGCTGCTACGCCGTGACTTTCCCAAACAGCTGCCGACACCGCGCCAGGGCAGGGGACGGGATGTCCCAGCGCCACGAAGAAACTGGGGCGTGAAGTTCTTCCAGTTAGAAACTGGTTTCCAGCTCTGCCTTGAATGGTTTTGGGTGATCCGAGAGCTGCCAGTAGTGAAAACCAAACTGGTAGTGGTGGGGAAAAGGCTTTGCCCTCCCTGGGGGTCCCCAAGAGCCAGGTGCCGTGTGACAAGCACCCAGGTTTGGGTGGGGAGGAGGCGGCGACAACGCTGGGGCTGGCTGCACCATGCCCTGAG
>NW_010413969.1:0-22841 GCF_000710305.1 Buceros rhinoceros silvestris
TATGGTCTGCAGTTCCTGCCCCTCTGGACCCCTGTTGCCAGGAGCCGTGCACCACCCCAGCTCCAGCCCAGGAGTGGTTGAGATGTTGCCCAGCCAGGAAGGTCTCCAGGGCGCTGTTACCAGGTCACTAAGGGCTCGGCCCTTGCACCCCTCTAGTATGAAGAAAGAAAACCAGCATCCTCCTTTAAAGACTCCCAGCATTTTTATCCGCAAAAGAAAAATGTACATCTATCCTGCCTTTCTGACTTCATGCAGAGTGGCCTATCCTACACCAGGGAATCTAAAATATCCATAAATTAATCCATCGAATATATAACCTGTCCCTACTGGAACAGAAATGCTAAACACCATTTGCTTTAGCTGAGAACATCATCTAGTGAATGATTATTTGCAAATTACTGCCTATGAAGGGAAATAACAATCAATGTAAAGCCTGGATATAAAGCTTGTATATTTTGTCCTGATTCATGCATCTGTGGGGGTTATTTATTGCAATTTACTGTTATTTATTGGATCAATTCAAAGTGGTTGAGGGTCAGCCACATTTAAAAAGAAAGAAAATCTGTAGACTCAGAGCAAGAATGATGAAAGCTGAAAAATACAGAGATGTAAAGATAAACAAATGCAGTTTTGAGAATGCACAGCTGCTATCAGCAAACACAAGGAAAAAACAGGTTCTGAGAACATTCAGCATATACTGTACCCCCTTCTAAATCTTTTTATGACTAAACCTTTGTAGTTATTAATCTGGCATCAAAGCAGTAAGGAAAAAAAAGGACAAACACTCTCAGTATTTTAGCAGACTGCTCATAATCGTCTAAATAGTTCTTGTATATTCCTTAGAAAAACACAAAGGCAAATGCATTTTTGAAAAACAGGAAGAAGTGTACTCCCCTTCTGCAGTGTAGCAGTTCCTGCGTTTATGGCTGGAAAGCATTTTCTGGTACTGTTGAACATTTTGACACTAGAGAGGACCGCATAAAGATGCAGATATCCAGATACTAAGCTGTGAGGGAAATGGGGACAATCTGGAGGATGAGTTTCTCAAAACCTATGACTGACATTTCTGCATGTTTCCTTTAAAATTGATCTTTTCTTTGGTTTGCTCTAACTCAGACGATTATATGGCTAAGTGCAAAACCAACAAAACTGCAAGATCACTAGGCAAGTGATGTCTAATGTGCATTCAGGACTTTTGATCTCATAGCTGGACAAAATACAGATCTGCTACAGGACTAATACGATTCTTACGTTTTGCTAGCTTAAACCTGCAAGTCTAAGTGGAAAGAGATATGGAACAGACTCCAGTGAACTGAAGAGAAAGTGGAAGATACAATCCTATCCTTAACCAAAAGCAAGAAAGACCATAAAGATCGAAGATACAGAAAACATGTAAGGTAACTGAGGAGGATACCTGCTAAACTGCTGCTTTACACAGACTGAACTAACTAGACATGGTAATTATTTTTAAACACGTAATTAGCAGCTAGCAACAGCTAGTTGCTTTTCTGATAGGAACCACAAGTAGGTTAGCACCAATATGAGAAAACGTTTTGTCAGATTCAACGAAAAAACAAACTATGCGCTAAATAAAACCCAAATGAGAACCAACAACAAAAAAGAGAAATAGGATAAAATTTTTTAGGATGTAGAATTGTAACTTATCAGAACTGATGAACGGAATTTCTCACATGGCACCAGTTGCTACGGAGAAATAAAAGGAGATTACACTCGTGAAAGCAGACAAATTAAGACTACCCTTGTTTGACAGGTATTTAATGTCCCCATTCATAACACTGCCCCTAAGGGCAGAATCAGGCATGACCATCTGAGAGAGAGTGCTGTTCTGGAAAGACACGAGACACAGATTGCTTATTCAAGCAGCCTCCTGTCATTTGCAATTCAAAGTGCTGCTTTACTTTCTGAGGTCAAAACTCTCATGACTCAAGCCATAACTTGAATTTATTTATTTCATATCCTGTTTACTAATTCACTGGGAAGTCCCTCTCACCATGCTAACCATTCGCTGCATCAAATGGCTTTTCTCTACGCTAGAACAAATCAGCTCTTCCACTGACACCTTTGTAAGCACATTGTCAGATTTGTTCCACTTCAACACCGAAGCAAAGCGCTGGCCTTGTGGCCTGGAAACAAGATATCACTGCGGCAACTCGAGAAAGTGGTGATCCTGCATGGTTTCCCTTCTCTTCCTCCTTACTGTACTGTGCTCCTGCCAAAAGTTAACTACAGGAGAGCGATTCCTTTTGAGAGGGCAGAAAGGGCCGCCCCTATTGTGTCGATTCAGCACACTCAGTAAAACGAGGACTGACTGCAGAAAGAGACATTTGTAACACCTTCTCCAGAACGTAAAATAAACAGAACAAATGCACAGCTGGCCTGGTAGCAGCAACAGAGCCTAAGCCTTTGCTCTTCATTTTGCAGGAAGAGCTGCGGTGCCTGCATAGGAAAGGAATGTTTTCTTTTCACTAGACCTCCTTGCACATCCAAGAACACCCATTATAAGATACAGCAGCTGACCTGAGAAATGGACAGAGCCTGTTACGATTTTACATTTAGAAAATAGCAGTATACTCCCGATCCACTGTATGGGGATTCTTCCAGGTTCATATCGACCTTGATTATTACACCTCTAGTAATATAGAAACCAAGATCCTGTGCTGAACAAATTCAAAGAGAAATTTTTAACCGGGAATGGGAAACTACAGAATTAACCAAGATCTGTATCACAAGCTGACTTGTGATACATATAAAACAAAATCACCAAATGAAAGACTTAATGTTGGGTTCCTAAGATTTCTACCATGCTGGCAGTTTCTGTGATTAAAAAAGTCACGAATCTTGTTCTCAGAAATTCATTATGTAGCATTGTACGCTAAAATACAGATGCTGTTACACAACCAAGCATCTGGAGAGATTAACCATGATTAAAAAAGAAAATCTCAGGGAAAAGCAGCTATTTAATACAACAAGGACGACGACAGAATAAACTACTGGATTTGTGCAATCGAATCAAGTTCAATGTTAGGAAGCATTATTTTAGCAAACAACAAATTCAACAGAAATATTTACCTTGATCCTAAGAAATGCTGAGTACATTGCTCCCAGTAATTTCCCACCAAGGAAACAGAGAGAGCGCTAAAATGACCTGGAACATTCAGGAATATATTTCTTCATGGTATCAAAGAAAAGAAATTCAGGAAAGCCACGTAGGAGGGTATCCTGAGAGACGTGGTGAATATGAACAAAGGGGCAGTCAAACACCCATTGCAATGACAGCTGTGGGCAACAACAGAGAGATGAGAGGCCAGGAGGAAGACACGGCCAAGCTAAGAGCAGAGTGAAAAAGCTTTGGCTGAGCTTGAGATAAAAGCTGTGTAAGGTTTCTCTTCCTGTGTTGTAAAGCTATCCTCCCACTACTACTGCCACTTCAATGCTCAATCTCAGCGCGCACTTACATAATTTCTGTACTAGAGCTCTATTTCAGCATTCTGAAATTCTACACGAACACTACATAATTAAAACAGCTAAAGCTTTTCCTGATGTTCTTCTTGCATTCAAATATTTGAATTGCTCATTCTTCCAACTATGAAGCATCATTTGTACTTGCACTAACGCTGCTCCTTGCACTAAACAGAATCGCTTAGCTGATTCATACGGCATTTACTATAACCGCTTTTGGGCGCAAAACAAGCAGTCGTCTTTTTTTTTTTTTTTCTTTTTTTTCAGTAAGTTTCAGAATGGTCAGAAGTATCTGTTAGCACAGAATCTGTCCAAGAAGAACTGTATCGTAATCTCAGATGAGGACATATGACTTGGCAGACATGTGAAGCAGCCATATCAGCCTAATATTCCAAGAACCTCAGTGCCAGCAAGCTGACAGCTACAGTTCATGTGCACCTGCTGTTTCCCATGAACTTCACTTTGCAGAAGTGCCAAGTTAGACACTTACCATTCTATCAAGTTAAGATTAAGAAAACACTCAGCACTCTGAACCCGTATTAAAAAACCCTTTAATATGTTTTTTTCCAAGATCTAATATATAAATGCAATGGTAATAATGTACTCTTCTTTTGTAAGCTTGGATGAAATATATTGAAGTCCACTTTTCGCACATTATGTAAATAATCATCTAAAGCAACCTAGAAAAGAAAAAAAGCTTAGTCCATATGGTGCACGCATTCAGCATTAAGCATTCAGCATTAAGTTTAAGAAGCAGTACATGAAACTGAATGAGGAACTGCAAAAAGGCTTGACAGTTTGCCTGTTTATTAAGTGGTAGGATAACCACCGCGTTTAAAGGATATAAAAAAGGCAGGTTTTGTGAAGAGGAGCATTATCTTTTCCTAGGCCAAACAGCAAATTATAAAAATAGACAAGATTTTGGGCCCTTGCATCAGAATGATGGTCTATGAACGTACAGGTATCAGGCAAAATGATGTAGTTAAAGGAGGAGGATAAGAAATGTTGATCTTGTTGATCTGTGAGGTTCCAGAGTCAGGCATGCATTACAATTTTCACAAGTTTTAGGTATTACATCCTCCCAAAACAGACACGTAAAGCATTAGTTAACCATGCTTAATTTGATACTCTATTCTTCGCAAACATATTAGCACAGAAATGAGTCCATCACTTAAAGAGTGCATGATATCACACCCACCGTACAGAAAAAAGCAGGATACGCCTTCACAGGAACTTTCTTACTGAAAGATCTAGCCTGCAAGTAAATGAGGTAAGGTAGGAGAAAAAAAACAAAACAAACAACATATCAAAAAAACCCAAAACATACTTATCAGAACTTAACATTTCAGATCTTTCAGATTAAACGTCAAGTACTACAGATAATGGTTAGAGGCAACAGACTGTGTTATGAGCTTTGTCTCTCTATTTTGACATTCTGAAATTCTATTTTTTCACTACGTGTAGGCTGATAACATCCTTCACTGTTTACAAAAGTAATTACACAGGAAGTATGTAAAACTGGGAGAGGCCTGCTAGAATTCTTACTTTGATAACCTTATAGTTTACATATAATAAACCAATGTAAATTAGCATCCCTCGTTCCAGAGCTGCAAGCTGCATCTTACCCCCCTCCCCCGAAATAACTCATTACATCTCATGAAACAGAAAAGATGGAAGACCAGAAATGCATTTCTCTGAGTGCATCTTTTTGGTCCAGTGTTGTCATCAGTCCCAGAAGTACTGTTATGCTCCATTTACACTTATGGGACTTCCAAAGGATGCCTCAGGTCCTCAGTATCTCCATATAAACAGAATCTAAGCCACAGCTGAATCAAGTCTACAATTTAAGCCATGTAAAACACAGGTACATCTAAGAGAGCTGAAGCAAATCTCCTGTAATGCTTACAGAATCCCTCCTTGTTTTGCCTTTTCTTACAGGTTAAAACAAAGTCTCTATGAACACCGATGAGAATGTATGAGTTCTATTTTACCATGGATCTTCCCAGACAACTGAAAAAAAATAAGGCTGAAGCTTCAGAAGCGAAAAATACTGAATCTTTTCAGAAGGCAAATTATTTTAAAACTGAGATGTAGTAACCCATCTGTGTATCTCTCTCCTTAAAAATGGAAAATACTGTTCCCTGATCTAATGCTCTGCCTTGCTATTATTAATTGCAAGATGAAAAAAGAAAGCAATCTTGCTTGACCTTCTTAACCCAGAATGGATTGCACATCATTTAGAAAGCATGTTCTCTTCCTTAGTAAATTGAGTCCAAAATGATCTAGCATAATTGAGATAAATGCAAAAAGCCAAAAGAAGACTCTCTTAAAAAAAAAAAAAAAGGAACAGGCGAAGGCATGCTTAAGAGAAAAAGGGGGAATGTGTAAATGTATTTGCAGGCTTTCAAAGGCATCACTGCGGGACTGACAGAGCACTTTTATGAGAATAAAACACACAGTTCCTAAAGGAAATATTTATTATCTATTTTGCCCTCTGCTGGTCATCAGTTGCAGTTATCAGAAAGGACTGACCACACTTCAGAAACTTTTCTCCCAAGATTAAAGTGCCACGTTACTACAATATGCTTCATGACATAATACTGCCGAGGCTTGATTTAGCATTTGAGGATTACGTTTCTTTTGACTGTGAAATGGGACTGGTAACCGTTACCCCCACCTTCCAAAGTATGGGTTCTGTGTAACAAATGCTGAGATTGTTGAAACCTCTCTGCAGGTTTAAACTTCACCCTACCATATAATTCCAACTAAGACAAAGGGTAAGTGGATGAAAAGACCCTCAGGCAAAAGAAGAGGGTGATTTTATAAAGCAGAACAGATGCACTTAGAGGCACCAGCCCATTACATTCACCTAGTCTTGAAATACCCAGCAAACGTTGCCAGAAAAAACCTATTTCATCCATTAGGGGAAAATGCATCTTTATCCTTGCATTAACAAAGACCATCTGATTATCGAGGAGGCTAATACCCTGTTATTACTGCCAGTTATTGCCAGTTCAAGAGGTTTGAACACTCTAGAGAGCCTGCACTGTCAATTATTCTTCACTGATGATGATGGAGGCTGGAAGCAAGCATTCAGAGAGGAATTTTTTTTAATTTTAATTAAGATGATTTAACCCATCCATTAAAAACAAGTGCATGGGGAGGGTGCCAAGATCAACATTCAATTGACTAAGATGCTAGTGCTGTCCTAATCTGTTTTCCTTGTGTTTATACTTTTCTGTATAGTCTCCAGTTACATATCTTCCACAGGATCCTTCCAGTGCATAACGTGGGCAGGGCTCTAGAAACAGTGTGGGAAGCAAGGAGGGGGCAATGTTCTGTCTGTTCCATTCAGAAACCGTTTGGCATGTTGGCAGCCAGGGGACTAACACACAAAGAATTATCAAATTATCTGAACGTCTCTGAAGAACTGAATTTTCTCCCTACTTCTGTCCAAAACTGCCATGTAATATCAACAACCAAATTCTGAACATCTGGACAATAAATACATACTGCTTGTTTTCCACGTCTCCCATCCCTGATGCGAGGCTTTTCAGGCGGGCACTCAACATTTTTGTAAACTACAACTGCAAGCAAAGTAAATTATGTGCCTTATGGGTTTAGGGGTGGGGAATAAGAAAAATCAAAATAGTTCAGCTTGAACAAAGATAGCGAACAATTTTGACGTTGCATTTTCTTTGTCTCTGCTCCCTGCTTCTAAATGGAATACGCAGTTTCCTCGGGCACGTGACCGCACAAGCTGAGACACATCAAGTGAAACTACATGAATAGGGATGCATTAAATGCAAATTATAAATAGTCTGTATTAAAAATAAAGCCCAAGGCTACATATTAACAAAAAATAAAAACATTAACGAACTAACCAACCACTGACTGCACAAACCTCATTTCATGTTCAGAAAAATGAAGAAGGGCTCTCCCATCTCTGCTGCATAAAATACTGAGATCACAGGTAACGCTGCAATTATATTAATGGTGTAAATGCAGAGATATATCTTGCATTTCTTTGAAGTAGCACCTTCTCAGACTACCTTGAACAGAAGCATCAGGTGAAATACTCAAAGTGTATGCATACATACATGTATGTAGACATAAGAAACTCCTTACAGTGCTTCTTGCAAGTTTTGTTTACCAGATAAAGGCAAACACAGCACTGGTGATGAAACATTCTTTTGCTTTTGTATTATGTACCAACAAGCAATTCATAGCATAGCTAAATTACAAGCATAAAAGAGAAAGAGTAGGACTCTGCAGTTCTTCAGGACTCATTATCCACCAGTCCAAGCAAATAAAGTCTGTCCTAATTCACTTGGCTGTGAGCCAGAAAGGAAATAAACAGAAAGCACCTTTCCCAACATAGTTCTGAGCATGGCCATGTTAGGGAGTGGGCCCCCCTCTTCCATACACCCTAACCAGCAGTGAAAGGCAACATGCTCTCCTTTCCTGGCAGTCATTCCACTGTGCAGTGAAATACTGTATGCAGAAGTGCCTTCTATGGTGCTGACTCCATGCTGGCATACAGTTCCATTTGTAACAGTCATCTTGAAGTTTCTCTCAGAAATAAGGCTCTTAGGAGTATAGATACATATATATGTAAATGGACCTGTCTGTGAGTAAATTGCCTCCTGTACATACAGAAAAATATTTGTACAGAAGTAACTGTAAAATTTAAAGGCTTTGTGTGTTTGATTTTTTTTAATTTAAACTCTCAAAATAACTAAAGTTAAATATTTTAAATTAAGTATACAGCTGTAAGACTTCTAACAATACACATGCACAATGTTTTGTGAAGACCAGCAACAATTAGGTTTATTTAAATAAATAAAAGGGAAGGAACCTCACATGTTCTAGATGAATATGGGCCTGGCTGGCAATGTCATAAATTACATCTCTCATGTTTTTCTCTTGCTTGCCTCTTATGAAATCCTCTTGTGAAACTCCATGCTAGCCACAGGAAGGAAAATAAAAAAAGAGAAAAAACCCTCAATAAACATCAAGTTTCCATTTTAGCTTCTTAAAAACCTGTCACAGCAACCAAACTAATGATACAGGATTCAAACAGCCTAAATGTTTTACCACTGCATCCTCCTTTTTTTATTCCCTTTTTTTTTGTCAGTCATCGGGAAAAAAATTAAAGAGAACAAAATGTCTGTTGGTACAGACTCTCTCTGCATGACTTGGTTCCCTAAAGACTTTGTGGTCAGTCAGACAACCAAGTCGGATTTTAAAGTTTTGAGAATTTAGACCAGTTTAGATGCCCAACTTTTAAAACGATAATCCAAGAATCAATATTAAGCAGAAGAAAGCCAGTAACAGCTAAGGCAGTAGCCATGCTGGCTTATGATGTAATTAACTATCCTGGGATTGGTGTGTACTACCAGGTTTGGAAAAACAAAACAAAACAAAAAAATGCAAAGAAAACAAACAAAAAAACCCCTCAAACCAAATACACCCACCCCCCAAAACCACCAACTACCCCAAACCCCCCCAAACCCCTTCTCTAACTACAGTGACTGATATAAGACGTAACATGGTATATTCTAGAACTGCACCAGCTGCCCGTTCTCAACCAATGCAGACTCTAGAAGTTGTACAAAGGTAGGCAGGTGGGCTTCACGGGAGACAGCGACTCCAGTAGAGCTCACCAGCACTTGCCAGCAGCTGAAATGCTTACAAGATGCTCATTCTGCACAGAAGGGATGCAAGCTGTTTTTACAGTTTCACTGTAAAACACCTTTCATGGCAAGGAATGACTGTGAATTTTCAGGGTATGTTGGAAAATCTATGAACTTGGAAGGCCTCCCATACCACCCAGTCCCAGAAGGGCTAAAAGCAGGGTGCAGCTCCTTTCTGCTGTCTCACAACCCTGGCCTATATTATTATCTATGGTTTTTTGCAACTACCTAAATTACTAAACTTCAAATCAAAACTCTCAATTGTATTGCAATTATATTCAGAAAATACTAACACAACTGCCTTAAACTTCATTCTAATCAGATAAATTTCAGTTAAGTATAAAAAGAACAGCATTAACATTTAGAAGTAAAGACTGGAGATGAAGGATGCCTCCAGATCTAGATAGAGCATTAATGAAAAAATTTCAGCTTTAATTCCATTTTACAGAAATTGCAAGATTTGCTCAATTACAGTGCAAATTAGGTGTACAGTTTAAATTGCTGTAGGAAAAGGTATAGTCCTCCAATATACAGAATAAATTATTATAACTATCAAACATCTAACAAAAAAACCCAAACAATAACACACACCCCCCCAAAAAAACCTAAAACAAAACCTAAACAATCAGCACATTTATGAAAAGGTGAAGAGAAAACTGAGAAGGTTGTTCAGAAGTAAAATTCCTCACAGTGCTTCCTTTATGGGGATAGGAAAAGAGAAAAAGGAACCACCACAAAACCCAGGCCCCATTCCGTATGTGTATTTCTACACATTAATGGAAAAATTCCTGAAAGCTAAAATATTACCTCATTTAATAACACATAAATAAATACACGAATAATAAGAAACCCTGGAGTTCTCATGAAGGTCAATCTTCCCACCTTTCAAAAGATATAAAACCATGACAACAGCATATTACTAGGCCACAGCAGAAAGAGTTAAAATAAAAAAGGTGTTCTGTTTCTGGCCTAATAAATTATGATCTCATACCCAGTGTTGAGAGACAGTTAGAAACACTACGCTGTTCAGTTCCAGGCAACAACTTGCTCCTCTTACCAACATACAAATGTCCATGGGAAGAAAGACCTTTTTTCTCACAGTGTGATACGGAGTTGCTCTTAAGCAGGTAACTATGCCTTGCGCTTTTCCAATGTGACTGGCTGCATGGTCAGCATGGATGTCCCTCACACCTGAAGTTGCAGAAATAATACGTTTAGAAACATAATGACAGGCCTTTTGAGGAGTATAGTCTTCCTTGATATGTATCATAGTCATATTTAAGGAAACCTAATTGTTTTGGTCCGTGATAAAACCATTCATAATTGAACATAATTGTTCATGATAAAACATCCATAATTGCCTTGAGATCTCATCTCAGAGGTGCAAAGCAGCAGGCAAATCCGGTAATTTCCACATTCAGGAACAGGACACGTCTCAGCTGGCTGCAGTTTCTGCAAAGCGTATGCTTAGCAGAGCAACACCTATTCAGATATAATACATCAGTACACAAACTCCTTTCTCACGGGCATGCTCTCTCCCGGGATAACGGTATTCCAAGAACTGTTATTCCTGTCAGAAAAATCATTAGAAGTGTGAGATCCCTGACAAGCATTAATGCTTAGAGCATGGTCTCATGCTTAGTTGCAGCTGATTCAGCAGTGTACTGAAGCCCAAAAGAATGGTCCTCCCCAAATCTGTGGGTTTTGCCACCAACCTTGTGCTGCAACGGGCAATGAGGCAGGAGCATGGCAAACTAAACCAGATCAACAAAGCAATGGAAAACTAACTTTAGCTCCTGCATGGTCACACAACTGTGAGAACTGAAAGAAGAGGGAGATGAGTGGGGCAGAGCAGCTCCTCTGCTCTTCATGGCAAGGCTGGCTTAGACTGATCATAAAGCCATAATGTCCTCACAGGACTGACCCAAGATAAAATGCAAATTTTAAGTAAAATTGAAATTAAAGTTAAAAGCTTTAACAGAAGTAACATTCTACAGGGAGAGAAATGAGGATACAGGAATTACAGACCAATGAGCCTAACTGACAGCTCAAAACAATACTGGGCATATCGGATTCACTGCCCAAGCCTGCCTGAGCCCTGCATGGGTCTCAGAAGCATTTGTGAAACAGTGGCTATAGGTAGATTACATGCACTTATGGACTTATTTTGACAATGGCAGCAAAAACCAGAGTGCGGCTTGGAGGAATCAATGGATATAACCTACTGATACTGACTGGGCAGCTCAAGCTTTACATACAACCAGGAATTGGGAAAAAAAAAAGCTCAAAGAGTTAGCAATGACTTATGCTCAACCTGGGAACATATCCCAAAAGCAGAGTTCTAAAAAGGTTTAACAAAATCACTGAGTAGAACCAGACTCCTATTATTTAGACAATGAATCAGAGAGCACAATATTAGTATTTTTAAATGACAGGAGCTGGCAGAAAGTGACCAGGACTTTGGACAAGAGTACCAGTCAAAATGAGCTTGACAAAGTAAGTAACCCTAAATCAGTAAGAATGAAGCAGCACTACTATTGGGAGAGACAGACACAAACTGGAGACAGGTCAGGAATAAAGAAGCTAAAAACCACACGTAGCAAACGTGACTTGTAATGAAACCAGGTCCACCTAGTCTAGAAAACACTGCTGATGGGAAATAACCAAGAAAAAGGCTGCGTTCAATTAATTTCTCCATTTGTGGAAAAAAACACCAAAAAAAGTTTCATATGTCGTGAATGAGACTTTTGTTAAGATATTTTGTTACACTGGTATATTTAAGCGAAGTTAAACACAGCAATGGGGCACTTAGAAAATCCAGAGCCCCTGTAACAGACTTTCAAGAACAGGATCATCTGATTTGTATCAGGAGTGACCCAAGCATGACCGAACTCCTTCAGTATCGGAGACATTTCTCAGAATGGATGAGTTTGATATTGCTCATACTCCTCCACTTCTTCAGTCAGAAGTTCAGAAATATACTTGCAACATCTCACTAGTTTCCTACTAAGGAAGCGAATATCAGATGTTAAGAGATAGGTTCCTCATTTCTTCTGAAGACTGTGCTCACAATGTCTCATTTTACTTCTCTCTCGTTTTTAAACTCTTTTAACCTCAGCATTGGCCTTCCATCAGATTACTCTAATGAACATTAAAACATTGCTACTACAATACTAAATACTACTAAATAGTAATACTCATTCTTCTTTTACATCTGAGCTCATACAGGGTGTATTTCCATAATGCAACAGACATCTAAAAAAATTTACCCTTTTCTTTGCTGCTAATGAACAGTTCTTTTCACAATCTGCAACTCTTGTATTAGACATGACACAGAAACCAGCTCATAACTACAAGGATTATATAGTCTTTGTTGCATTTTTTGCAGCTTAATTATTGATATTGATAACTGATAGTTACCCTGCTTTTAGGAGAGGAGACGACTCAGACTCAAATTTACAACACCATCAAAAGAAGCTTATAGGTTGGGAAGTCAGCTGATTCAAGATAACTAATGTACATCACCAAAATACAGAACAACAGCTGCAGAATAACTGCAGAACTTTCTACTCTGACAAGTGGGCCAATCAGAAGATACAGTAAAGAGCTGAAGGTACCACACTCTGCAATAGGAGCAAGAAAAAGAAAACAAAGCAACAAAGATCAGAGCACTAGGAAACAGCACTTCATTGAGCTTTCCACTGAGCAGCTTCTAAGGAAAATACGTAGTTCTAGGACAGGTGCAGTAAAATTCCAGATTTATGGCGGAACATTCAAAAAATACCCGAAGTACTACCTAAAAAAAACTTCAACTGAAAATAAACTCCAGTAGAAAAAGAGTGGAACATCAGTAAATATTGCACCTGCATTAAAGAGTCATCAACAAAATCTAAGAAGGGGAAAATGCCTACCCAGCATTTCCAAGGTGAGGTACAAGAGAGCACTCTGAGTGTTCTCAGCGTACGTTTCAAGCTCCTGGATGTTACGGTACGCTCTATCATCCAGATTCTTCTCCTGTAGTATGAACACAGAACTTCAGTGAAATGTAAATATAGCTGCTATTTGTACAAGTTTATTACTACAGTCATGTCAGCCTAATTCACTATTAGGAAAAAAAGAAGATAAAATTAAGAGATAGAAAGAGAGTATAAACTGAGATAGAAGTAGTCATTAAAGCTTGTATAGCAAGTCTAACTTAACCATGCAACTGCAGCCAAGTCTGGTTAGTGGAGTGAATATAACCTTTTGCAATACTAAGAAATCAGAATTCTTCAAAACAGGTACATTCAAAACAAAACATCCTACAGGGTTGCCAATTTTAATACTTAATTTGCAACTGTAGCACAGAGAAATTTCTCTTGGGACAGGACTGGAATAGTAAAAAAGAGATCACGTACAAGTTTATCTTCTTGCACAGCTTCACTTCCATTTCCATTAAAATCTAGTGCTTCAGAATTCTTAACAGTTGCATATGGAGACCTTGATATTTAATCCCATAGGATGCAACTTCCCTCACTTACATGCAGAAAGGTATCTAAGTGTAACTCCCAGTGGATTACCTCTAGGAGTAACCACTTTGAGTCAAGAATAGAGACCAGCAACAGAAAACACGAGCACAGATACACTGGTTATCAAAGAAAAGAACGAGAAATATCTGGAGTCACAAACTACATGTATTTTTTAGGAAAAAAAAACCCCAAGGATTCTATTAGCCATTTGGGCCAGAAAGAGCGAAAATTATTCGTAGGGGCAGCAAAGCAGAATTAAAAGTAAATATAGCAGTACCATTGTTACAGGAAATACTACTGCCTGGAAAAGGTGAATTACTTAAGCTTTGTTTTACAGAAAAACACATAAAAATAAGCGGGGGAAGAAACCAAGCATGACTAAAAACGGAATCAGACTTTGAATAATAAATACTTACTCTTTCATCAATGATCTTCATGAGCCACATTTTAGTCAAGTTATGCCTCTTGACAGCCTGAAAATTATCAAATAAAACATCCATGTTAATCTATACAAAGTGATGGTAACACTGCATTCTGAAAGCTGAAATATATTTTAGATAATCCTTTTCTTACAAGGACTGTATTCACGGGATTAAAAAAATCAAAATGGCCTATCAGTAGAAAATGAGAACCTTCAAATGCAAAAATTTTCAACTGGCATTTGTTACAAGTTGTTGCCCACAAGAAGTGAAATCTTGGACATCAAGCCAGCTAAATAAAAGCACTGTAAAAATATTTTTCAAAGTTGATTTATTCATTCATGGAGTTGTATGTTCCTACAAAATATTTGCAGATAACTACATTCACTTTCCAAAGAGAACCCAGTTTCCTGTGGAATAGGCTGTGCAATTCCTGTGCAATAAAAAGGTTTTCCCTGTAAATTTTCAAGAAAACATCAGTAAAACATACCAATACATACTGTAAAGACAGCGTCCTAACAAAGTTATATAATCACTATTATGGTTTCGTTTAAAAAAGTATCCTACAGCATCTCATATTCACACATTCTTCTTTTGGCTCTTATCTTGTATTTGACTTCCTTCCCGTCCCACTTCATTCTGTCAGCTTACCTTCAATCCTCTTACTTACACTGAATTTTGCAGATCACGTTGTCAGAAAAGCTACAATCACAATACAAATATTTAGAAATAAAACTTAAGGAGCAGATTTCTCACAATCTTAGCCTCTGTATTTCTTTATATACTTCTTTTTATACTTCGCTTTCAACTCCTTTATCCATTAAATCTGTAAATATTTTTTCAAGATCTTCTTGTCGCTTCAACAAATTCTGCTTGAGGAAGTACTTAGTATGTGAGAAAGGAAATATTACGTTACAAGTGTCAGTTTTGCTTCTCACTTGTTCATCTTGAGTCTCATTTTGTAAATTAAATCTTTAAAATAGTCACAAGTCAAGACTTAAAGAACCAAACTGAGTTCTGCTAAACTACCCAGTTTGAACATTACATCCATTCCAAGCTACCTTCACTCGAACACACAGGTCTTCATTTTTGAGAAGTTTTGAAAATTGGCCTCCTCCGCAGAAAACAATGGAGAATCAGGCCTCATTTTTCACATGTTCAAAATGGACAGATAAACAACAGCAAGTATCATACAGTTGCCGTTTAAGTTTACATTAAAGTCACTGAGAGTTGAGCCATTAGTAATTATAGAAATACTATTAAAGGCATATTAATATTAAAGGCATATTAAAGTGCATAAAACTCTTAGAACCCAAATGGGAGTATTCTGGGATGTAAAAAACTTTGGGAACACATTTGCCATGACAAATTAGTATCTGTCTCATACAAACTCAACAACAAGTAAAGAGCATACATAAAACATGCTGTGCAAAAGAAATGGTAATACCCCAATACTTGTGGGCTCAGGAGGCTTTCCAAATCCTCTTTCTAAGAATTACGATGACACTCTCGAACATTTGTGAAGCCATGCTCTCCACATAGACAATATTGGGGATATTTGTTGAAATGTAAAAATAAAATCACATCTTGACTGCAAAGGTCACTAGGTCAGGTTTGATTGTTAGTTCACTCCAGCACTCAGCAGCGTCAGAACTATCAGAACTCCTGGAAATACTTTCCAAATTATTTTTCAAGATCTTCTTTCACAAACAGCTTTGTTTGAATTGTCTTTTATTGGTCTTCCTTTAGAGAAATCATGTGTGAGGTGAAATCTTACCACAGAAATAGGCTAATTCTTTCTTCCACTTCAAAATCAATTTTCTGTTTTGTGAGAAAGGAGTATGGCTGATGGTCTTAGCTGATGGAAAGGGTTGCAAATGATATCTCAA
Source organism: Buceros rhinoceros silvestris (assembly GCF_000710305.1). Lineage (NCBI taxonomy): Eukaryota > Metazoa > Chordata > Aves > Bucerotiformes > Bucerotidae > Buceros > Buceros rhinoceros. The sequence continues at coordinate 15,993 of NW_010413969.1, forward strand.
TATCTGAATGTTGTCCTGGTTTTGGTTGGGATAGAGTTAAATTTCTTCATAGTAGCTTGTATGGGGCTATGTTCTGGATGTGAGCTGAAAACAGTGTTGATAACACACCCAGGTTTTAGTTATCGCTGAGTAGTGCTTATGCAGTAACAAGGCCTTTTCTGCTGCTCACACTGTCCTGCCAGCAAGTGGGCTGGGGCTGCACAAGAAGCTGGAAGGGGACACAGCTGGGACAGCTGACCCCAACTCACAAAGGGATGTCCCAGACCATGTGATGTCATGCTTAGCAATAAAACTAGGGGGGGAGGTTTGGGGCAGGGGGCAGCTCTGCTCAGAGACTGATCGGGCACTGATACACACACCCCACGCTGATATACAAGCAGCACGAAATTTAAAGTGGTGCAAGAATATATACAGTGGTACCCAAAACTAACTTGTACCTAACACAATCAGACAACTAAATGAGGGGGTATCTTCAGAAACAAAAATAAGTTAAGCTACACTAAAGCACAAGCTCATTCTCGGAAAGGAGACAAAAGCATTTTGGGAGAAGAGTCTTGTTCCTGGGAAGTTTGCTATAAACTGGAAGAGAAACAGAAAGGAGGAAATAAAAAGCAAACGCACAGACAGATTGACATGCAAAATGGCCAATCCTGTATTTTAATGCCTGCATTAAAGTATCACCCTGGGTGCATCTTCAACTCCTATAATCCCACAAAAAGGTTCACAGCATTTGACAGTCTTCGTTCTAACTGTATGAACACTTTGTTGTGGCTAAGGAGCACTTTTTTGGAGCTGAAGACAACTACAAACAACTCTGGTCCTTCTAAAAGTGACTTTCTTGGCTTTACCTGTGTTTTGTCTTAGTTAAATAAAGTGTGCATTGTTTAAATCCCAATTTTAATCTAAACATGAGACATGAGTGTTGACAGGAACAAACACTCACTTATGTTTTACTTCATATTTGAAGGAGGAAGAGTCCAGGAGGGGCCACAGTTTCAGCACTGCCAAAAATCACTGAAAGAGGATTTGAAAAGGACTCATTTTTGTGGTCTCAGAGGTGCAGCAGAGTGGATGTGAAGCCAAAATGGCAACAAGTGAAATGCTCTTAATCCCTCAGGATTTGCATTGTTCTAACCCCGTGTTATAGTGAGTGTTCTGCTTTTCCCAGGATTTTAACAGAACAATGCAAATGAATACTTGGATAAAGACTCCACATTTCACTGACTGTTTTTCAGTGGGTCCAAAAACCTACCTATGGGATCTATGTTAACTGTATTCAGCTATTGAGATCTAGACAGCTGCAGCTCTTCCTGTCCAGGAGCTCAGAGATCTTTAGTTTAAATGGAAGTTCTGATCTTAGATTGTTGAGGCCTTATGGTAGCTGCTCTTTTGGAAGGTTCTAAGACTTGCCCGTGGCACTAAGAGGACAAGTTAGCAATGTATGGAATTTCCATCCCCAAAATTTAAAATGTAACTCAATGTGAACCTGACAACCCGATCTAACTTCGACATTAAACCTTCTTTGAGTATCAAGTCGGACAAGAGTTCCCTACCAACTGAATTATTCTGTGGTTATATATCAGCACCAAGGGAAAATCCATCTACACTGCACTCAGACCTTCAGTCATTCATTGAACATATCAGCTACAGTCCTAACTAGAAACAAAAAGAAGAACACCTCCATTTCTTTGGCCATGACCAGCAGAGGAACAGATCTGTAGGTGTTCTTGATGTGCGATGTTCTAGTGCCTGCAGAACTCAGGCATCTTGGTAAAAATAAACTGTTAAGTTCACAAGTACATTCCCTGTTGCTCAATGCACACAAAAGAATCTGTGCAAAACATAATACATACACAGAACTCATGAAGCAGCTCCTGATGTGAGGAGAAGACTGTATTAGGAGTCTCCCTATTACCCAGAAACTGCATATGAAGGTCTTTTTGGGCTTTTCCTCATACCCTATTTGCAAGTTCAAATCTCTGTGCTTAGCCTCCTGTCTTTTTGTACAGCTTGACCTCTTCAGGCAGGACTAGCAATGGCTCAGGAAAGTATACTTACGCACTTTGCTTGCTATCAACTTACAGCTTACCAAAATTTATTCTGCCTTTCACTTAGAGGCAAAAGGACCAGATAGTTCATGGAAGTCTCATCCTTCAACTATGTCGTACAAAAATAACCTCCTCCTCCAACTCTCCTCTTTTGTTGTAGGTAACTCACAATACCTCACACAGACACAATTTACATTATCTGTTCTATATAAAATAATGTTGTTAAATATGCAACATAGCACACACAAAAGAATGATATTTTTCCCCCAGTAATATTTTAATTAAGTGAATTTTAGGACAATAAAGGTATATTTTACCCTCCACAGTTCTGTAGCAACCGGCTGATGTGGTGGGTTATCGCAGTATATACCTTCCACAGCCTCCCTCCAGAACTGCATTCGCATCAGACCTGTGGTCTTCTGTGTTATGGAGTCTTTAATCTGGAAAGGACACATCTGGAGTGAAATTCACAGCGTTTAAGGCACTTCGCCTGTTTACACTGAAAAAACAGACACAGGAGGTAGTCAAACTCAAACGGAAAGCACTCAGTTCTGAATTTATGTTTATTCCTCATAGAGTACCAGAACACTGCAGAGAGCTAAAAAAAAGAAAGTCTTCACCACAACCTGACTTTGAAACCTATGGAGAACTAAGTCCTGGGCAACCCTCACCTTGGCTTTCTTCCCGGAAGGAAAATAAACAGTGATAACAGCAGCGAGGGGGAGCAGCACCAGAGGGTGCCACCACAGCCCGCAGAGGCTGACCAGGGGTTTTGCTCCATCAGCACACTTCCTGGATCCCCCCTTTCTCACGACCTCTACCAACCAACATTCCTCGTTGCACTGGCAGTTTCCGGCCACCTGACCAAGGGGAGCGACTGCAGCCACTCTCCTGCCACAATGCTCTAATTACAATCTTCCCTTCCAGCAGCCTTCCCATCCCCTAACTTCTGCCAGCTTGGATTATGTCACCCAAATTTCTGACAGATCTTCCTTCCACAGACAGGATTTAGCTGCACTTTACTGATTCAGTCACGTCATCTAAAGCCAGGACATAGATGCAAGCACCTAACAGTATCAAGGACCACATCCTGTTTTCATTTAATTTTAAAATGCCTGACAAAGGGAACAGTCATTCCAAACTATATACATAAACAAAATAAACTGGGAGAGGCTGGCTACTTTCCAAGAGTCATTCCAAACTAGAGGTTTGTACTGTACTATTTATTCATTGCCCCTTATAGTACAAAAATTGAATCTTGACAAACCACCACCTACTACTAGTATAACTTACAAGTATCAAAGCTGTTATTTTACATTTCCAGAGTTCACAAATATATTTTAATACCTGCCTGAGCCAGTTCCACATTGAAGGCTCTCAAGGCAAAAGCAGAGGTTCGAGATTCCGCAGGCAAGAGCAGAGAACACAGAAACCCTTCATAGTCACGCTTTCTATGAAAGGATGAAAAAAACCACATTTACTGCTTATAGCACTATGTAAATTGGGTGTGCTATTGTTTAGCACTGAACTCCTGAAACAGTAGCAGTAAGTTATAGTTCAAAATTCAGACTTTGCAAAGGTAGCAGCTTTTAAGCTTTCTTTAAAATAAGACAAACTCCAAGAGAGAAGGGATGCTGTCTGAACTCTCAAATCCACCTCTCAAACCCAGATTTCAAGATATTTGGCTAAAGGCATGGAACAAGGCTGTGGCAGAAGTGCAAATCGAATCCAGATTGTTCACCTTCCAGACTTCTGTTCCAAACATGAAACCATACTTCTTTAAAAGATTGTGCTATGAAGCTTGGCAGAAGAGCGCTTGCTTAACCAGTAAGTTTTTGTTTACTGGCAACTTTATTCAAAGCATAAAAAACTCTGGGTCTTGGCAGTTTCGGTGCAGATAACTTGTTGCCAATTTAGAGTGATATGCCTTTGTCTGGCCACTTGGGTGTGCCATTAAACTAAAAACAATCACAGGCTACAGAATCACAAATCACAAAATCAGACATTAACTGTAGCTAACAAAACCACTGGGTCACCTCTGAAACGCTAAACTGCTTGTTCTGAATAACATTTTTGTGTACTTTCCAATAAGACTGTAACCTGATTCTTCATTAGAGTAAGACCATCTACTCCAAGTTTGCCTGGAGAGTAGAGAAGCAGAAGTCAAGAAAAACACATTTACTTTTCTTCATGAAGTCTGCTGTTCTTATATGTACTCATACTTCTTCTGAATGTCAGCTTAAAATAGCAAAGCCACTAAAACCCAAGAGTTACTAGGGTTGCTACTCTAGCATCGAACAAAAAGGAAGCGAGATTTAACAGAGGTTCTTATGCCTACAGTACACAGCAGCTGATTACTAGCAAATGCTTAGTTTTCACGACAGTTATGAAACTTGTTTCAGAGTTTGATGCAAATCTAGACGCGTTGACAAACAAAATGTGAATTTTAGCAGGCTTTAAAGGTCACCTTCACATTAAAGAACAGATGCATCAAACTTCCCTCAATTAAATACTTTTCAGAAAGTGTCTATCAGTTCAAAACCTAGTATTTTTTCCAAGGCTTACTGTACTAATACCCAATATTTCCCACCCTGGGCAAAGCCCAAGGTTTAGAGCCGCAATTGCCCAGTTTCAATTGTGTAGTTTGCCTGGGTCATTCACACACTGAACCATCTCTACTTCCAGAAAGGGAACAAAGAAACACATTACATAAAGTATACTGCAGCACAATAGAGCAATTGTCTTCCCTCTAGTAACGGTATTGGCAAGATTATGTTTGGGCTTTCTTTTTTTTAATTAGTCTAAGCTTAAAAATTAAGTGTATCCAAAAAATAGTTAAGAAAAAAACCAGAAAGAAACGAGAATTTTAAGCTGACATTGCACTCTTGACCATAACAGAAGTAATACCATCAAGCCTCAGCCTGTAAAATAAAATTGATATTGCTATAGATCATGTTCCACCCCAGCTCTGTGTATTTGTGTAAGGAATGAAGAAAGGAGATAATGACCTGAAGTCTGGTATTGAGTGGTTTTCATAATTTCTCTCTCAAGTAAGTATAAGCTTAGACATGCACCCTCAGACAGAAGAAAAATTGGCTACGACAATTACTGGACTTTCAGTATAATTAATTTCTTCCACCTTATAAAATTCCGTAGTACCATCAAGCCACAAGCTTGTCCTCCAGAGCAGACAAAACCGGCAAGAAACAGAAAAAATACATACTAGGGAAACATACTTCTAATCAAATAGCTTAAAGCTACTTTTAAGAGAGTTGTTTAACAGCAAAAAGAAAACTCAAGAGAAAGGACATCTTGCATATTGCAAAAAGTTGCACAAATCTGCATCATTAAAACATAACCCAAGTTATTCTTCCTAATGTGTGGGAGAGTCAAATTCAGGACTGGGGAGCTGCTGATGTTTGCATAGCCTCAAGTTTTTTATTTCTGTTTGCACAGTAACTCCTTCCTCTTATTTTTTATATAATTTCTCTGCAATATATGAGCTACTGTGAACAGCAGTTGCAGTTAAATGATGACAAAAGCATGACCGCATTTCACTATGTTAATTTGGGCTCTTGTGTATTTTTATGAGTAGTCCTTTACATGGTTTTACAAAAATAACCAAGAAGTTTAAATTCAACCATGTCAGCTGCCATGCCTTGGAATGCAACTGTTCTGTTCACAGCTGTTTGTTACTGACAACGTTTTACCTGTATATGTAACTTTACCAGTATATTAACTGTACATGCAGCCTCTGATCTCTTAACATGTAAACAAATGCTGGGGAGAGTAACCAGGAAAAAAAAAAAAGCTACAATCTGGAGTTTATCAAAAGGAAAATGCAACCTGGCTAAGCATTCCGATGCACCTCTAAAGGCCTGCTGCTTTGTCCTGCACAGAGAGTTTAAGATTGTCATACTTTGTTCCATTAGTTCTCCTTCCCCAAACACTACTGCCCCACACATACCTTTGTATCTTTTACAAGCATCAGTTTGGAGAAGACGATCCTGTTCCACCCTTTCTATACACGCATTGAAGACTTCTCCCTGCTTTTGTCTACCATCTAGGACACCTGTATCTAAAGGGAAATTACTGAAGTGTTTACAAAGAGACTTATTTTTTACTTAGTACCTCTGAACTCTTGTGGACGAGGAAGCAGCGAAAGGGCCTTGCACACTGCTTAGGGCCCAGACATTACCTGGCCGGGCAGTGTCTGCCCTGCGCACCTTGGAGCATTCTGCATTTGACCAAAAATGGATGCTTTTGAGAACAGAGACTTCCTCCCCCACCTACACTCAGGTCAGAGAAGCTACTCGAGTTGTCTGTCCAGCTCTTGGATTTCCTCTGCCTTTGCTCATTTTTCCAAGGAGTTCTTGGGAAGCTTGGCTGTTTCTCAGCGGCCAGGATGATCTGAAAACACCCACTGATCACACTGCGGTGATCTTTCTCTCCAAAGAGCCCAAGCAATGAAATACAAACGTCCAGTATTTCAGAATAAAAGCAGCTGCGAAAGAAGCGGGGAAGGAAAACTGCTGTTTACAGGTTAAATCACCCACGTAGCTTGAACGCCTACCCAGTTCCCGCTGCTCCCCCCCGAACAGGCGAGGTCCCGGAGCGACCCATCCACCGGCGCCGCTCACCCCGTGGCCAGAGGGGTTATTTTCGCAGCCAGGCATGCCCGGGTGAGGCCGAGGGAGGCCTGGGGAACAGGGGAAACCTCCGGCACTTTTCCCGGGGAACTCAGCAGGCCTTCCGTGAGGACAGAAGCGCTCGCCCGCCTTCCTCGGACAGACTCGCCGCC
>NW_010413970.1:0-327 GCF_000710305.1 Buceros rhinoceros silvestris
ACCCTTTCAAATGTCTTTCAAGGGTGAAAGCGGTCACCGCGGAGAGCAAGTCCTCTTCAGAGCTGCTTGTGAGCAACGCCCAGAGCCTCGTCCACGCAGTTCAGCACGTTCTGAAGGCAGCCGAGGCAGCGGCTGGCAAAGGAAGTCACTACCGCAGCACCCCGAACGGAGAGGCTCTGCAGGGCGAGTCCCCGCTGGGGGAGCTCCCACAGCCGAGATGGGTTACGGGAGGCGGGAGCTGGCTGCCCTGGGAGCTCTGGGGACCAACATTCTTACTGCCGTGGTTTTATGTCATGCCTTGATTCCCTCTTCAAGGCACCGGCTGGT
>NW_010413970.1:499-2465 GCF_000710305.1 Buceros rhinoceros silvestris
AGCAGCCGCCACTGGAGGCCTTGACCTGGGAACAGCCCCTGTCGTAGCCTTGAGGAGGGCTCGAGAGGAGCTGCGGCTCATGGCCCACACTGTTACAAACGCCCCGTCCCAGCCCGCTGTTCCTTCGGTGCCGACGTCGGCCTGAAGGAACCGGCCACTCTTGTACCTCCCCTGTCTAGACAAGTCCTTCACGACCTGGCTTGGGACACCTCCCCGCCTGTCGGTTAACCACCCTCCCTGCAGCCCTTTCCTGTCCCTGTCAGCAGGTGGCTCAGCACCTTTGAGCACCTTTTTAAGCACAGAGATGCCACACTGGTTGCACACGCGTTGATACACTCAGACTTTAAGGTATTTTTAACGAGTTCAGGTGCAACGACAGATGAAAGCACACAAATATTTTGTCTTAACAGGGTTTGCGACGGCCCCCGCCTGACTCTGAAGAAGAAGAGGTGGCTGCTTTCTGCATGCAGTGGAGGAGAAGCCTGCTGCAGCACAGAGCCGAGGAGTCTTTAAACTCAGACAGGGATGAACTAGGGCTCCGCAAGACTCGGGCAAGCGCTGAGCCCACCCTGGCAGCTCTGGTGCAAGAGCAATCACCTCAGGCCAAGGACAACTCCCAGGCGTCCAAACCCCAGTAAAGAGGGTCCCACTGTGGACAGCCGCCTGCAGAAGCAGGAAGGGGCTTCCTCAGGGCCTCGTCTTTAGCACTTCATCGAACTTCTGGCAACCGTCCCCTTCGGAGGAAGTTCCTCCAGGGATATCAACGCCAAACACAGTGCCCTAAGCACAGGAAGGGCGATCCTGTGATCACCAAAGCGATCCAGGTGATCCTGCCAGAGAGCCAGTGCACAGGGAGGAGCTCACAGATAACACTGCAAAAGCTGGAGGAAAGAACAACGGCACGAGAAGACCAAGGGATAGGATCTCTGACTCTGAACGTGCAAAACAGGAGTGTAGTTAAGGGTTCTCCGTCACAGTAAGTCGATCCACTTTCCAACACAAAGGATTCCCATTAGAGTCTTTTCATGGTGGCAGAAAACCAGTAAAGGCGAGCAATCTCCCTGCCAGTGTTTTCACCGGGGGGCAGCAAACGCCAGGTGGTGATGCCGCAACGCTCCCTTTTTCTGCGGTGCACAGGGCGGACGAGATCAGAGACAGACGTGTCCCTCTTTCCCATCTCCAGGGCTAGCGGCGCGCCAGCCTTTTGCTTCACCTGCTGCCCCTGGCTCGGCACACGCTGCAGAGAAGCGAGACTCTTCCCCCCAAACCCCTCTCGGCCCCAGGACTCTCTCCTCCCCTCAACCATGATGATCACCCACCTGGCAGCTACAGCACTCCGGAGCTCCAGGACCGACGGCACCGGCTGCTCCTGTGGCTGCTCTCGTGCACGGACGATGCCAGCGGCCAAGGGAAACGCTGCTCTGGAAGAGACGGAAACGAGCCCCCCTGTGAAAGACACCATCACTTGGCTCCTGCGGTGGCCGTGGCCTGTGCCAGCCCACCTCGGTGTGGCAGGACTGTCCCATCCGCCACCCCCAGCACTGTCCCGTATCCGGTAGGTTAATACTTGCTCTGCAGTGATGCATCTCCCCCCACGTCTGGTGACAGGGCGGGAGCAGCGGGTCCAGCAGAGCGAGCGTGGGCTGGGGGAAGGAACCAGCGACGGAGGAGCCGGGGAGCAGCTCGCCAAGCCTCGCGCCGTGGCTGGGGCGGCCCGTAGGGACCTGCTGGCTGGACCTGGGAGGAAGAAAGGAAGGAGGCGGTTACACATGGAGACAACAGACTGCAGGATGGGCTGGGCCCTTTCACCTTACGTTTCCCCCTTACTCTGCACCCTGCTCTTCTGAAATCACAGATGGTGTTGAAGACCCCAAGCCAGCAGCAGGTCTCCAAGGTGAGCAGCCAGCGCTCTGCGTCCCCCCTGCCAGAACACACCCTGCAATGCCATGCTGGATCCACGTCGGAC
>NW_010413970.1:2612-2956 GCF_000710305.1 Buceros rhinoceros silvestris
CCACTGCCATCAGCTCGCTCGGACACAAGGCAAGCCGTTTCGCTCTGGGTATCGAGGCTTCCCCTTTCACTCTTATTTTTCCTCGAACAGCCAAACTTGTCTCCAGATGAAGAAGTAATTAGGTAGGACTAAGAGATTACTCCAAAATAAGAACCAAGTTTTGTGTCTGTCACCTGGTTTTCGATTATTTTGAGCGAGCACGATGTCAAAGATCATCAAATTAACACAACTTGTACTCGGGGGCATCAGGAAGGCAAAGCGAAACCGTCACCGCTGTGACCTGCAGCTCAGCAGCTTCCCTCCCCTCGGTTCACCCAAGCTCGGTTCATCAACGCAAGACCCCT
>NW_010413970.1:3154-3839 GCF_000710305.1 Buceros rhinoceros silvestris
ACGCTACACCAGCGTTCCTGGGGCCGAGAAACCGAAACAGAGAGGAAAAGGTCCCCCAAGGGAGAGACCCGGGGCAGAGAAACCCTCCCCGGGGGCGGCGGTTGAGCAGGGGGCAAGTTCTTGAGAGCGCAGCTCGCTCGCTGCATGCCGACGGCAGAGGCGGTACCAGGCCGTAACTGTACCCTTTTTAATTGTTTTGTTAAAAATGTCGTAAAGACACCATGAATACAAGTACTGCAGTTACATCGATACAAAAAAAGCAATACAAATTAAGCGGCTGGATACAAAAATACATTGAAATACATGAACACCACAATGGAACTCGGAGCACTAATCGGAGTCGTGTATGCGTGGAAAAATTAAATAAAAACCCTTCTCGTATTGGACACCTTGGGTAATTCTCCACTTTGAACAGTTACTTTCCTCTAGTTATGTACTTCACAATTTCTTCTATATACAGCATAGAATAAAATACTTTTCAAAGATATGACATTTGTAATCCTCAATATGCGATATAGGTCTCTTTTACACTAAGGATATCGATGGCGTGAATAAAAACTGTCAGCATCTCCCATCGGCGGATCGGAGCAGGAGGGTCTGCGTCTCCCTTCCGATGTCACTGGCGCGGGGTTTCCATCAGCGAGCGGCTTCGGCCCGGCGCGCCGGGCGAGCTCACAGTAATGTA
>NW_010413970.1:4022-4232 GCF_000710305.1 Buceros rhinoceros silvestris
ACGGCTACAACGGGGGCGAGCCATGGCCTGCCGGCGTCGTGTCCCCAAGGTGCGGCTCGCCTGGGTGCGGCTCTGCGGGCTTCCTGGATGGCGTATTTACAATGAAAGTGCTTCCGTCAGCTCTAACACGATACCTGTGCGGGGAGGGCAGGGCAGGGCGGGGCGGGGGTTTCTACATGTCAATTATTAGTCTCCCTGAAATTGGAAAAG
>NW_010413971.1:0-497 GCF_000710305.1 Buceros rhinoceros silvestris
TGGGGGACGGGCGCTGGCGGCGCCGGGGCTCAGTACCAGGGGTCTGCCCGGTGCTGCTGGTTGTAGAGCTGGAGCTTGATCTGGTCCCTGATCTGGTTGATGAGGATCTGAGAGAGCAGGATGCCCACCAGCTGTGGGAGAAGGGAAGGAAGACGAGGAGGAGGGAAGGAAGACGAGGAGGAGGGAAGGAAGACGAGGAGGAGGGAAGGAAGACGAGGAGGAAGATGGAGAGAGAAGGAAAGAAGGAAGACCAGGAGGAGGAGAAGGAGAGAAGGAAGGAAGGAAGGAAGACGAGAAGCAAGATGAGTGTGTTGAGGGACGCTGGGCAGGGACGCTGGGCAGTGTCACCCCTGTCACCCCGCTGTCCTCCGAGCGAGTTATGCCCCACCACGGTTCCCACCTCTCCCCCCACCCTCCAAACCCAGCCCTGACCCCGGGGCATGCCTCCGAGCGGCGGGACACCCCCTCTCCCCGGCCCCCCGCGGTACCTGGGGGAC
>NW_010413971.1:751-996 GCF_000710305.1 Buceros rhinoceros silvestris
AGCTCTGTGCCGGCATCCCTTGCCCGCACTTGGTTTTGATGACCGCCTGCGAGGGGGTAGCGGGTTCCTTCACTGCCGGCGGCGGGCTCCCTCCGCTGGGGAGGGGCTCCAGGGTCACGGGAGGAGAGGTGGGGAGCAGGGTGACCCCCCACCCTGAGGACGCCCGTCCCCACCTCCTGGGAGTTCCGCAGGCAGCAGGAGAAGGGGACGGAGCACCGCTCCTGGCTGGGGTTGGTGGCGGTGCA
>NW_010413971.1:1231-1522 GCF_000710305.1 Buceros rhinoceros silvestris
GCCCTGCGTAAACACAGGCCCCAGCAGATATGCTCGAGGGACTTCCCCCACCCCGCTTTTCACCCAGCTCCCCCCAGCCTGGGCTTCACCATCAGCATTAAATCCTCGGTGCCAAGGTGAGCCAACGCAGGGCCAAGAGAAGTCAACGTGGGGCCAAGAAAGGTCAACATGGGGCCAAGAGGAGCCAACGCGGGGCCAAGAAAGGTCAACAGGGGGCCAAGATGAGCCAATGCAGGGCCAAGAAAAGTCAACGCGGGGCCAAGAGGAGCCAACATGGGGCCAAGAAAGGTC
>NW_010413971.1:1740-2074 GCF_000710305.1 Buceros rhinoceros silvestris
TGGGGCCAAGAAGGGCCAACATGGGGCCCTCAATCTGGGGGATCCCACGTATTTAAGGTGAGAGCCAAGACCCCCCAAGCCTGACCCATGACTGGGGACACGTCCTTGTCCCCTGGAGGGAGATGCTGGCCCTCCCGGCCCCACCTGCCCCTCAAGCACCTCCTTCTGCCCGAAGTCAATGAGGTTCTGCAGGTCCAAGTCATCCCGGTAATGCACGATGGCACCGTTGATGATCTCGCTGACCTTCTCACGCACCTGCGGGGTGGGCAAGGAGAGGACGTTGGTAAGGCGGTCACCTGATGGGACAGTCTCAGGGTCATCCAGCCCCCCACCC
>NW_010413971.1:2709-3085 GCF_000710305.1 Buceros rhinoceros silvestris
CCGGGGACGGGCACCCCGGGGAACTGCAGTGCTCCCCGCGTCAGGCCCCCCGACCTCACCTGCGTGCTTCAGCAGCCGGGCGTAGACCCCCACCGCCACCATCACCACCGAGATCATCTGCGGAGCAGGACAGGGCGGGCGTCACCCCCGCTCTCCCCAGAGTCACCGCTGCCTCAGTTTCCCCTCATCACCCCCGTACGGACCTGGCTCACGTCACGGGTGGGGCAGAGCCCGCCACCAACAGCCCCCACAACCTCCCAGGGGGGTTGTGAGCTCCATCCCCACGAGCTGCCGGTGGCTGGACCCAGGGACGGGGGTTGTGGGAAGTGAGAAACTTCCTCAAAAATGCGATTTCGAAAGTGCTGAAACTGCCGAA
>NW_010413971.1:3267-3590 GCF_000710305.1 Buceros rhinoceros silvestris
TCCAAAAAACCACCGCCAAAATGTACCAAAAAATCCCCCAGAAGAATTTTCAAAGAATTTTTTTAAATTCCCCAAAACATAAAAAAACACAAAAGAGAGGAAAACATCTCCAGAACAGAGAAAAAAAAACTCTGAAATAGAGATAAAAAATCTCCAAAGCAGAGAAAAAATTTCCCCAAAACATTAAAAGCATTTAAAATTTTTTTAAAAAATTTTAAATCCCCCTAAACTTCAAAACGAATCTCCCCAAAACATTAAAAAAAAATCTCCAAAAGACAAAAACATTTAAAAGATGCCCCCAAACATACAAAATAATCCCCAGA
>NW_010413972.1:0-205 GCF_000710305.1 Buceros rhinoceros silvestris
TAAAATTATATATAAAATTAATCATGATATATCATTGTGTTTATTTCATTTATAAACCCGTAGTTGTCATTTTGCCTGTTTTGCTGCAAAATTATATCCTACAGTATACAAAAGGGTATTTAAAACCGCTGAAAACGTTGTATAAAAGTTTTCTTCCTTTACAAGCTGAAAAATCTGCCTGTTTGACAGCAGCAGTGGCAGAGGG
>NW_010413972.1:825-1793 GCF_000710305.1 Buceros rhinoceros silvestris
AAACGGGAGGAGCTGGGGGAGAACACAGCGCTTGGGGTGACTCCTGTGCTGGTGGGGAGTGGTGCTGGGGGGCACCCCGCTCTGGGAGGTGGGGAAGGGGAGCTGAACCAGCGCCTGAGCACCCAGCTGGATTTCAGAGCATGAGACAAGGTGAAAAAAGCCTTTTGTCCCCAGCAATGTGCAGCTGCCCCCGTGCCGCTGGCCCTTGCAGGGAGTTTTAATACTTATCTGCTAAATTTGCTCTTCTTCTGTCCCACACCCCCCTTCTAAGGGGACAGCGAGCGATGGGCTGGGTTAACTGGTGGGGTGTCCCAACCCCTCCGTGGTGAAAAGCCGTGAGGTACCAACTCTGGAGGGGGAATTCCAGCCCCTGACTTTGTTTTACAGGTTTTAGTCTGAGTGCTGCAGAGGGGGGTCTGCATGGGGGGTCCCACAGCTGCTGCCACATCCCAGCCACCACCAGAGCTTGGGCAGCTGAAAGGAGCTGGCACGGGGTGGGCTGTGGAAAGGAGTGTGGGGGCACCATGGGCACCAGCACGGGCTGCTGCAGCTTCTGCCACGAGGGTTTGAAGCCCCGTAAAGGGAAATCTTGAAAGTGCCTCCTTGCTCTGGAAGCCCCTCGTGATGCGGAGGGGGATATTGGCACCGACTGTGCAGTGAAGAGCCGCACTCTGCCCGCAGGGACACGGAGCTGGGCAGGAGGGTGGGGACCCACTCACTCGGGGATGGTCTTGGAGGACATCTCCCGCTTGTAGGCCAGCTGGTACTTCAGGCTTTCCACCTCCTTCTTCCACTGCGGGAGGTCCCACTCATCCATGGCGGCAGCCGGGGGCTCTGCAGGGCTGCAAATGGGGATGTTGGTGCCGTACCCCACGGGCGCATCCTTCCCCGGCCCCCCACATCTCTGCTCCCCGGCCAAAGACAGCGTACCACCACGCTCTGGGGGAAGGTTCCCACGTCCCACCCCA
>NW_010413973.1:0-10033 GCF_000710305.1 Buceros rhinoceros silvestris
GAGTCCCCATCCCTGGAGGGGTTTCCCAGCCGTGTGCAGGTGCTGCTGAGGGACAGGGGTCAGGGGGGACCTGGCAGTGCTGGGGAACGGGGGCACTCGAGGAGCTGGAAGGTTTCTTCGGTGACTCCTAAGAGAGTAGTCTTGCTCCCTGACATTGCTGTTCAGTGAAATGGCTCCTGTTAAAAGGGCAGAACAAGATCTCAGCTTGGGTAGCATGTAAAACTCATCATCTGCAGACCTGATGTTGTGGCTTTCTAAGACAAAATACTGTCAACACAACTGCCCAAACTGTGAACCTGGTGAGGTGCTGCTGCGAAGGTGTCGCCTCCCTCCTCCGGGGCTCTCTGCAGGTGAGGTGACGTCCTCTGGGAAAGCGCAGTAAGCACAGCCCTTCCCCACTTCCCCGCTGTTTCGCGGTGGGTGCCCCTGCCAGGCGTGTATTGCCCCGGAGCGCTGCCTTTGCACCTGCAGCACTGCCATCTCCCTCCCGCGGCAGAGGGACAAAGGGACGGGTGCCTTTGGTGTGCAGGACCATTGCACCCACCACCAGCCACCCCAGAGCAAGGCCCTGTGCTGAGATTTCCGTCTGTCTGTGCATCCCTGGCTCTCTGCGTGATTTCTCTCTGATGTGATGGGATGATTTCTGATTACGTGCAGCTATTTTTAGTTGTTTTCTTCCTTTGCAAAAGGCAGTAAAGCAGGAAGCCAAGTGATCCACGTTGCACCACTGCTTTTCGGAGGAATACTCATTCTTGAGACTGAAGATTATTTTATGCTGAGTGTTTCCCCTGTAAAGACCAGCGTGTGAGCCATTGTTTGTGGTAATCTGGGGTTGTTACAGACCCTTATCCTGCTCACAGTGTGGGGACTGAGGCTAATACACGTGCCTGACTTTTATATGTAGCAGTTTCATTGTCCAGTTTTCTTACATCATCAAGGCGATTAACTGTTTAACTGTAACTGCTCAGGTTCAGAAAATATTATTTGAAAGCAAGCACAGAGGCTCTGGAAAAAATAGTTAAAACGACACAAATAGCAACAATATTAGCACTGCGGTTAGCCTTGCTGTTGAGAACTTCTGCCAGTGTGGGCTGTTCCTTCTCCCAGTGCACCCAGCTACTTTGTCAGGGTGGCATAATGGGCTCAGAATAAAAATAAATGAACCAAAATTCCATCAGTGGAATTACCTGGTCCTTTTTATTTCTGTTTTCTAAATGTCTTTAACGGACCTCCGTAAACCTAGAGCTGGGAGCTGTGAAGTCACTGAGGAGTGGGTCCGAACTGAGCTCCTTGCAGTGAAACCAGCAGAGAAAATTACTTGCAGCACCTGGCTCTGCCGATGAGAAACCCCTTGAAATCGAGGGCAGCGCACTGCAGCAGGTGAGGCCGGTGATTCTTCCCCAGCACCGTGTATTTTCTGTAGCTCCTGGCAGCACTGAAGTGAAAGAATGCAGTCAGCAAGTCTGCATTTCAGTTTTTAACCGTTGTGCCCTGGGTGTTTGAATTTGCAGCAGAGTTTGTTGTAAATAGTGTGTCTCAGTTATTGTAAGATGTCTTTAGAAAGACGATAAGGTTGTGCTGCTCGCTTCGGGGTTTGGTTTTTTCTTTTTGGACCACTCTTATCTTATGAAATATTTGAGTTTATAATGAAGCAAGAGTCGTATTTGCAGTATCTGCTTTCAGTAAGTCGCTGGGGTTTGTATGTTTCCTAGGCCAGAAGGAGGAATTTGCCTCCTTGTTATTTTCCCCTGTGAAGCCTTGCTGATTTTAGTTAGCCCCACCGAGATGGGGAGCTTCATCACTGTGCAGCGAATATTTGTGCAGCATTTACGTGGGATTGGCTGAGCACAAACCTGGAGGAAAAGCACAAGAAACAAAAGCAAACCTGGGGGATTCTTTTTCTGCTTTACCTGGGTTTGGCGCCTTTTGTAAATATTACAGAGAGAAAATGCCAAAGTGGGAAGGTGACTTTCAAGTTAGTGTCCCCTCTGCCTGTTTCTTTTTAGGAGGTTTAAAAGGTCGAGGTGAAATCTTGGTCCTCTTTAAGTTAGTGACAACATTCCCACAGCTTCAGTAGAGCTGTGTTGTACCCCACTCCCTCTCTGCAAGAAATGGAAAAGGTGAAATGCCGATGTATGTTAATTTACTGAGCTGCATTCATTCAGTAAGACATGCTTGGTGTTAAAGCATCACTGCCTCTGTGAGTCTGGTTAACAAAAAATTAAAAAACAAAGTTACAATACTTTATTCAGTTTGTGTTCTCTGTTTCTCCTGCCTTGGAGCAAGTTTCTGGCTACATGGGAAGGAGAGCACTCTGTAGAAGGGGGATTTGCTGTGCGCAGGGGATGCACCTGGCAGGTAGAGTTAGGGCAGGAGGCAGACCGTGGCAGCCGTGCCTGCAGGAGGCAGACCGTGGCCAAGCAGGCCACCAAGCGGTGCTGCTTGGCTGGGCCATCCGCAGCCATACACTGTTGTCCACAAGCTGCAGTTTGAGGACCATGGCACAGCATCATGCTGGTGACAAAGTGCTGCCTCTGCCGTCTCTGCCTCTGGAGGTTGTTGACAAGAGTAATACAAAGGTACCAAAGTGCCTGTTTACCCCAAACTCCTGGCGCTACTTAGTTGTGCTTGTGGATGTGCTCGTACTCCTGAGTAAGGCCATTTCAATCGCTGCTGCTTTTAGTGGCTGGTGAAGCCCTTCCCTGGATGCTCTGTGAAATGTCTGCCAGTGCTGCTGGCTTGCTGGAAGAAAAGCAAAGCCTGCTCAGTACCCTGATGAGACGTTGCTTGTGCCATGAAGTGGCAGTGACAGAGTGTTGTTAAGGCATCTCAGTCAGGAGTGCACCGTCCTCAGGGACAGCCCTGGCTGTGAGACCTCTCCTGCTCCTCCCACTGGTGTGGCTCTTCACTCCTCGCTGGAGCTGGGACTTGTCCTGCCCTCAGCCCTTCCGCCCTTCTGATGCACAGGGAGAACGTCAGGTGAGATGGCTTCTGATGCCAGAGCAGCTAAAAGGCACCTCAGAGACAGGCAGAGAAGAGAGCCCTTGGGTCCCTGTGCATGAAAGTCCTTGCTCGACCTCTCCAGCGGACAGACGGGTTATACTGCCATACATTTATCTGAAATGCTTTTCTTCCCTGACAGTACTTAGGGTAATTTTTAATATTGTTGTCTCCATATCTCTTTTCTTCTCCAGATGGGTAATTGATTTCTAGTTCTCTGTTTCTTTGATTACTTTTAGGTTGCAGAATAGACAGGAATAAGAACCTGAGCCATATTTGTAGAAGACTTAATCTTTCAATCAGTTTCCTCTGAATTAAACGCAACCAACAGTAGCAAATCCAGGAATCCTATTAAACATGACCTACTTAGTGGGAATAAAATTGGGCTTGTACCTTCTTTTGCTTCCAAATTTACTGTCGAGATATCCGTGAACGTTTTCCTTAAAGTCCATTAATTTTTATTGCTACTGAAAAGCTTATTTCTGCCGGGCTCGGGTTATGGGCTCTTGGCTGGAGAACTGGGAGTAAGAGAGCAGTGAGAGCTGAGCCCGGGTGGTGCGACAGGGATTTAGCCCTTGGCTGTAATTAAAAGGGTTTGTCAGCAGAGCTTTAGCATGGAGTGGTTCCAGCAAAACCCTGTGAGGAGATGGAGATTATACCCGGAGAACATCGCTTTGCTGGAGAAGCTTCGATCGGTGCTCCAAATGGAGCGAGTTAAACTGCTGCCTCTCTAGCTCTGTTGCTCAGTGTAGCCATGTTTGTTAGGATTATTGCTTACATTTTTACTCATTCTGAAATGATATTGTTATTCTGGAAAATGTTTCAAGAATAAATCTGGAAAGTTACAAAGTAGATTGCTTTATAAATTTCTCAAAATCCATTAACCAGATGGCTGGATATTTGTGAGTGACTAAGGGATTTCATTCTCAGAGAAAAAGGTTACTTAAAAACCTTGTACGGTCTTAAAATTTAACTAATTAATGTTTAGCCTCTGAGATGACTCCTTTAGAATGGAAGAAAGGTATTGGCATTTCTGATATTTCTAGAAAATACTGCTTGAAAACAACCATAAGGGGAAAAAAACCCCACCCTTATTGCAATAAATTTGTGCAGGAAGGAAAAGGAGGTTAAAAGCCCAGTTCAAGATTAAAGGCATTGCAGAACATGGAGTGCAGGAAAATGAGAGGTGGCTAAAGTGTGGTTGATTGTTTCTATAAATACAGGTATGTCAGAATGAAAACTGACTCACTGTTCGGATGAATTTGCTGAGCAGTTTTAAAAGCCTGCAGGAGTAATAAATGGTGTAGCCTTTCTGTTGTCACCAGGGAGCAAATGCAGTTCAACAACGTGGTGATGGCTCCAGTGTCACTGCTCGTTACTCCAGTAAACAGAGTAGGGAATGTGCAAAGGGCTCATCCCGAGAATGCAGTCAGATGCTGTGCAGATTGTTTCATGTGTGGAATTCTAACAAAATAATCTTCTTGTGTGTTTAAATGCATTCCTTTCCCCGAGAGTCTTACCCAAAATGATTTGCACCAGAGTCTGCCTCTTTTAGAGTACAGTGAGGCTTTACTTGTTAGGTTAAAATTGCCATGCCCTCTCAGTCGGCATTATTTGCAGAGAGGGTGATAGAAGACTTTTCTTCCCCGGTATTTATACTTCTAGAAAGAGGAGATCGCAGCCCCAGCGCACGTGTGCTGGCGAATCTGTGAGAGCTCGACCTAAGGAGAATCTTGCAATTATGAGAGAGGAAGGGAGGCAGGGCCAGGAGCAGAGCATCCTTAGGAGCTTCTCATAGCCCCATTTCTTCCCCTGAGCTCCTCGAGTGCTGTAACCATCTTACAGGTAGATTGGAGCTGTCTTGGCTTTATTTCCTGCTCAGGTAGATTGGAGCTGTCTTGGCTTTATTTCCTGCTCAGTAGATTGGAGCTGTCTTGGCTTTATTTCCTGCTCAGTAGATTGGAGCTGTCTTGGCTTTGTCTCCTGCTCTCTCTTCCTCTGCAGCTCTGAATGCAGGGCTTCTCCCGGTTCCAGTCGTGTTCTTCCCGCTCAGCTGATGGGTTTGTGTTTTAATCACTGAACTGTTTGGTGCAGTCAGCTCTGTTTTAGCTTCCTCGGATGTAGTTGTTGAGGAGTACTGTAACAAAACTCAATTTTTTGGGTTCGTAAGGCCAGGATGGGGGTTGTTCTGAAGCTAGTGAGGTAGCTTTAGTAAGCAATTGAAAAGCATAGTGGTACCATGCGTTAGACCCGGGATGCTGTGGAGAAGATGTTGTGGTTAACAGAGAAAATTGTCTTCTGAGCCTTATGGATTTTTCCACAAGTTTCCACAAGTGTCAGGGTGTTAGGAGAACCAGCTCAGTTTCTGAGTCCAGCGGTATGTATAATGTCGTTATTGCGTAAGGGTATATACGTTGGTGTTTTGTGCAGAAAAGCTCTTGTGACCGTGTATAGGACAAGAACCAGGCTCGTTTAAGTGTACTCAGAGGTTTGAAGGTACTATTGACTTTCCAGGGACCCTGTTCAGTTTAAATAATTTGCAAAAGCAACTGTGACTCTGATCTTACCAAGATGATCAATCTCTTACAAGAGTGACATGTCATACCAATACGCTGCAGTGGAGCTAACTCGAATGTGTCCCCTTTGACTTCTTGCTGCACATGCTGGTATCCAGAGCAGAGAATGACTAAAGCTCCCAGGTCAAAAGTGACGTTTTACAGAAATAGTAACCTGAGCTGAGGTATTGTTCTGTTGTGTTTTCATCATGACATGAGTATATCTGTAAAAGTCCCTTCTTCAGCCCAGTGTTCTGTGCAGGAGTCCACGCTGCTGTTGCTAGTGGGAGTTAGTGGCAATGATCCCTTTCCTCCCGTCTTTGCCAGGAGCAGCAATAGCCAAAGCTTTTCTTGCTGGGTATAAATTTGTTGAATTCTGTGGCAAGAATCCCCTCTGCTGCCTCTTTCACTCCTCCTTCCCTCAGCCCCCACGTACCACAGAGCCCTTCTGGAGTTTGCTGCTGGGGCAGATCCCCAATTCCAGGTGCTCTCAACTGCACAACTTTGTGGTTGAGTTCTCCAAAAGACTTGTACAGTCCTGTAAAACTTATCCACCACGTGATTTATAGGTGAAGCTTTCTAAAACTGCATAAATACAAGACGTAGTCTGAAGGGTTCTGATTTATGTGTTTGTAAACATATGACTGCAGAAATGAAATATGATCACATCAGATAAATGGGAATCAAAATTCAGCCTGGCCTGAGGAAGAACAGTGCTGCTGAAGATGACGGAGTTGTGCTGGTTTACATAACTTGTGTTGGACCATAGTTTGTGTATTAATTATAGATTAATTAGAGATTAAAGATTGCTAGTACTTCCTCATATAAGATAGTCTCTTCATCTTGATTAAATGGTATTGTACCAATTACAGTACTTGAAAAATTTCTTATTTCCTATTTTGTAATTTATGTATCTCTCAGTTTTTCTTTTTTTGTGAGGAGAGGAGAAGTCAGATATACGACAAACACATTTTACATTTATTC
The DNA here is from genome assembly GCF_000710305.1 of Buceros rhinoceros silvestris. Taxonomy (NCBI): domain Eukaryota; kingdom Metazoa; phylum Chordata; class Aves; order Bucerotiformes; family Bucerotidae; genus Buceros; species Buceros rhinoceros. Next base: position 6,540 of record NW_010413973.1, read on the forward strand.
CTCATCCCTGCCTCCTCCTCTGCTTCTTCCCTATTCAGAAGTTTATAGAGTTTGAAGATGCACTGGAGCAGGAGAAGAAAGAACTACAAATCCAAGTGGAACACCTTGAATTTCAGACTCGACAGCTGGAGCTGAAGACCAAAAACTATGCGGATCAGAGTAAGCAAAGTTGTTCACCAGATGGGGTTATACACTTTGCCTTCCACACACGTGTACTGCTACGTTGAAAATATTTCTCTTGCTTTTTGTTTGTTTTAATGTAATTTACACAAAGCCTAAAATATCTGGTTATCCCTTACTCGGGTGTAAAATTCTGAGCCTTTTGAATGATGGGGTGTACTCACACTCATTTGGTAGAGCCTTCATTGCTTCTCTCATTGGAGCATGCTCAGTCTCTCCAGAGGCCATGGATGAAGCTTTGGAACCAGGTTTCCAGTTTCTTCTTGTCCCTGAATAGAACCTCTGTTTTTTTTCTCGTAGAAAAGATCACATTTATTTGTTGGCTTGTTTATTTATTTATTTATTTGTACAAGTACCTTCTTAACACATGCAGCTGTGTTTTGTTGGCTGAAGTTCCCCTCGGAGTTCGTGTTTTGTCCAGTACTCCTGCTCCTGCAGTAGCCAGAGGTGCCCATCCCGGAGGCTAACTTAAACTGCTGTCTAACTGGGACACTCACGGGACACCAGGCCACTGCTGAAGAACTCTGCTTCTGTGCACTTACTGCACTGTTAGGTGTGCTCGCTTTGGGAACGTGCAGGTACCAGGAATTGAGTTTGTAAGGAAGACCAGATCCAACAGTGTGCATTATTCTGTTTCTTTTTTTTTGTTTGGTGGGTATAAATTAACTTCTAACAAAACAGGCTTTGAGACTTCTTGTTTCTTTTGAGAGCCATACGTGTGTTAGCTGATGTTCGGAATCTTTTCTTGGCAGTTTCACGACTGGAGGAACGTGAATCAGAAATGAAGAAAGAGTATAATGCTTTACATCAGCGTCACACGGAGGTAGGATCTCATCTCCTTATTTCTGAGTAAATATCCTGTATGTAAGTCACGTTGAAGAATTCAGCTTTACAATGCTAGCTGCTGAGCTTCTGAATGGAGGGTATAAAGAGGATGGAGCCAGGCTCTTTTCAGTGGTGCCCAGTGATGAGACTGGAGGCAGCCGGCACAAAATGGAACACAGGAGGCTCCCTCTGAGTGTAAGTAAAAGGTTCTTTACTATGAGGATGATGAGCACTGGCGTAGGTTGCCCAGAGATGCGGTGGAGTCTGTATCCTTGTAGCTATTCAAAAGCTGCCTGAACGTGGTCCTGGGTAACCTGCTCTAGGTGGTTGTGTTTGAGCAGGACCCTGTGCAGCCTGGGACGTGTCTTTCAACCTCAGCTGTTCTGTGATTCTGTGAACAGAGCCCCACTACCTCACCTCCCACCGCCAAGTAACTTCCGGGAAACGTCTTAGATTATTTTGGGATGTGCTCTTACATGGCTCTTCTGTTACGAGATTAAGCTTACGTCTTTTCCGACATGATTTGTTGTGAGGTTTTCTGTCAATTAGACCATTCACTTACATCATCAGCTTAGAAGACAAGAGCAAAGATAAGAAGATGTGCAAAAAAAGAAAGGGAATTGGAAATTAAACAAAAGATCAAACAAAAGCAGAAAATGAGTCTTCTCCTCTGTTTGGCTCATGGATTTTTCTCTCCTCACAGATGATCCAGACCTATGTGGAACACATTGAGCGATCCAAGATGCAGCAAGTTGGGGGAAACAATCAAACTGAGGGTAGTCTACCTGGGAGAAGGTAGGGCCATAACCTCTCTATGTAATACATGGATCTGGGAACTTCGAAACTGAGGGCACATACTTGAGCAGCAGGATCATTCCCTGAGGGCATGGGTTGTAGCTGAAGTTCTTTTGTAATGGATTGTGGGTGAGTTGTGGGGCGTTTTCTGCGGCTGGACGATGAGGAGCTGTACGTGTTCCGTTACCAAGCTGAGGCTTTGTCCTGCTGTCCCCGTCGAGAGCAGCATGGGCTTACAGGTGGCATGGAAATCTGTAAAATGGAGGGAGGTGTAACAGTATTTGTGTGCGTGTGTGTGTCCTTGTACATGTGAGAGCCCACATAATTGTAGCAATTCAATGCATTAGCTGTTAGAGGATTTTTTCCCCTGTTTCTTCAAGGGAAGTTTTCTCTATGTCAGTCACCCAATAGACCAACCTAGGCCCGAGAAATTGATTTTCATCCCTCCCCTCCTGTTTTAAGAGCACCAAACCAGTAAGAACCACCCTTTGCTTAAAGGAGGCAGTGGCAGAAAAGATTCTTTGTAGTCTTAAAACATATCTAAAGCACAAAAGTTGCAGTTACGTTGATTTTGGTACAGGTACATCTGGTTTTAACTGGCAGGTGAAGGAACCAAACATTTTCTGATGATGCTATATATGTTGCCCACAGAATGAGAAGTGATATTCCCTAAATACTGGTTAGAAATAGATAACACAATGCATAATCTACTCAGATTAAGCATAATCTATTAAGTTTTTATGTGTGACAGCTTACTATTTGTGTTAATCATCATGTGGTAATGAGATGATGAGCACCATAGTGAGACTGTCTAACCCCGGCAGTGTTAATCTAAACCAGTGCTTTCCAGGGGGACAACATTGATGAAGTAATATGCTGCAGGAGAGTAAATCTTCTTGTGCTCCTTGCCTGTCTTTTTTAAACTTTTTAATTTCTTCTGGCCTTGAGGAGTGTTAAACGGTTTTCCACACATGCTGACCACAAGCCATGGGACGTGTTAGTCTGAAAAATAGACAGAGACAGTACTAGCTGTGCAGGAACACTCGGGAAAGAACGTCTGCTGGGGGCATTCTCCCCCGTCTCTTACAAAATACGTCCAACTGATCATGGTTAATACTTGTGAACTTGATCTGGTTAGTCTCTCTGAACTTCACTCAAAACCTAAATCTTTGGGAAGCAGCAGGCTAAGAAAAGGAACAGGGATGACATGTCAGACTATACACAAAGGGCAGTGTGGGCAAGACATGGGGAGGAAAATACTAAGAAAACACCTAAATGAAAAGCTGTGGAGGTTTTTGAAATATGTGGTGCTAGGGACGATGAGATGCAGAAGAATAGCATTGAGCAAAATTTGGACATGAAGAAAGAGCACAATTATTTGAAATTAAGAATCGAGAAATTCTTCCTTAAGAATAAAGGAAGAATAAGTGAGGATATTTTAGTAAATTGTATTTAGGTCGCTAACACTTAAATACCAGAATACCAGTTGCTTTTGGGATAATGTAATAGAAAGGACACTTCAGGCCCTGGCATAGGACGTGTAAATGCCCTCTGTCTGCTGTTGGCTCCCTGTTGCTGGACTGGACTGCTCTGGAAAAGACAAATTGCCAAAGTTTTGACCGTGTATTGTAAAAGAAAAAAAGAGACCTGATGCCACCTTGTCAATCATAGAACCATCTGGTTGGAAGAGACCT
>NW_010413974.1:0-4834 GCF_000710305.1 Buceros rhinoceros silvestris
GTGGCTGGTGCTGAGTACCTCTGGGCAGCTGCTGTCATTGCTGTGAAAAACTGCTTGTAGTTTGTGGCAACGACGTACTGTATTTTGCAGAGCTGTGGATCTCACTGGAGGAGCACCAGGATGCCTTAGAGCTTATCATGAGCAAATACAGAAAGCAGATGTTAGAGCTTTTGCAAGGGAGAAAAGGTGAAGATGCAGTACCAGTCCTTAAAGTTCATCAAGCTAATTCTTTGGTAAGGGGGTATGGGGACAGAAGAGGGCTCAAGACCCTTGTTCCCTGTCTCACTCGCTTTCATATAATTGTTGTTACCATTCATGGAACATCTCGGCTCCAAAATACATCTTCTGAAACTCTTGTCTCTCTTTGCTGGTATTTTTTGCTCTATTCCTTTTACAGCACACACTTTATGACAGTTATCACAGCGGACATGGAGAGGCATAACCTTTTCACAGCCTAGGTGAAGGCTTGCTCTTTTATGCACTAGGTGGTAAATTCCTGGGATTAAGCTTAATGTACATGATTCTCTACAGTAAAATCAAAGACATCAGTGTTGTTATTGTTCCTGTTCAGTAAGTGCAACAAAGGGAGAAGAACCACCTAAATATACGTGTTCTGCAGTAAGTTCTTAAGAAATCCTTAAGAAAGCATCACTCCCAAATGTTTTTAAAATCCAGATACTCTGTGCAGTGGCCTAAAAAGTATCCCTTTGTCCATGTTAGATCCTGTGACTTCAGAATTCTGAGGTGTGGCTACTGGTAACTGCTGCCTGTTTTACATTTAGGTGTCTAATAACAACATAATAGTGTTAATTACTTAATTCATAAGCCTTAAATAGAGATTTAATTTGATTAGAGAACAACAAGCTGGTTCAGCCTAGTGATACCTTACATATTGTGGGGTTTTTAGTTGGAATAGGAGCCAGCCTCACTCTTTGCACATACGCCTTTGCACTGATACATGGGAACTCCCTAGTCCTCTGTTCTGTGTTGCTGAGGTCTTCTGAAGTTGTGTAGCAGTGTCTTGCTTGCAGTGCTTGCTTTAGCTGCATGAATTGCTCTGTTCATGAGGGCTTAACATCTGAACAGAACTTCTGACATTATTTTCTGGCACTGCTTTTGCTCCATTTTAATGGAGCGTGGAAATGCAGAGCTGGAAAGGCTGTGGAGGAACCTTTGATGAAATGTACCTAGGCCATCTTAATATCTAGGCAAAATCTTCAGATTGAGTCCATGAGTTTTTTCCTACCCACCATTTGGAGAATAGCAGCAACCTTTTAGTATCTCTTAAAGAGCTATATTCCTACTAAAACCATTTTTCTGTTTAGAAAAAACCAGTATTCTTCCTAGATTAAGTTATCTAAGTCTTTCTTGTTCTTCTGGCTCTCTTTTAATTGTTTTAACTTGTTTACATATTTTCTGAACAATGGAGTTCAAACCTGAATTCTTGGCTCTGGTGATGCATTTATGTTCCAGAGGCAGCGAAGTAACTACTGACACTTAGAGAAAAAGAAACACCATCCTATTTACATTATCTGACATCCCCCAGAGTGCTTTGTGATAATCTTTTTATTTATGTTAAAATGCTTCATAAGCTTCCACATTCTTGTTACTGACTGCCAATTACTGACAGTTTTGTTTGCACATTTGAGTGCCTCTGTAAATACTATGTTTTGAAACAGAATGATCTTCAGACAGGAACCATTGCTACATTACACGTTGGAATTTTTCAGTCTTCCTTATATGTGCATTTCTGAGCTTCAACAAATTGCATCTTCTGAAGGATTAGAGCCGTATCTAGACAGATTCTGTAAAAACTGCGGCAGGAGTTTTACTCGGTTTCTGGTCTGTCTTACTGTAGTTTCCTTGCTTGGCTTCCTTCTGAGGTGAGGCTGTTTACTTCACACTGTTCATTAGTTTGAAATTTCTGTTGCTTTTATATTTGGCATTCTTAGAAATTCAGTCAGGCTCTGCTAATAAAGCAATGTAAAATCTGCTGATACTAATCATGTTCCTGTGAACCTAAATCTATTGTCTCAGACTTGTCACACTTGAAATTATTTCCATCTTGGTAAGGGTGCCTTATCTTGCTGACTGATGTAATTCTATTAATTGTTTTCACTGATCACTCATGATAATGGACAATAAAGTGCATGTTTTCATCTTTAAATTTTAAACAAGTTGGAAAGAATTGCAGGTGCTTGGGAGAAAAAGATTAAAATTCAAAACGGGAAAATAATAAAAAATCAAGAAAATTAAACTACTTGATTTAGAAGAGATAAATTATTACTGCTGCTTTTGCCTGAACATATTGAATATATTGCTTTTATGTCTTTCAGGAAATTGAAAATCAAATAGACAGAATATGTGAGATGGGAGAGGTGATGAGAAAAGCTATTCAAGTCGATGATGATCAGTTCTTTAAAGTTCAGGAGAAACTAGCTCAGTTGGAGGTAAGAACAGATACAGTTAAGGAAAGATCAAGCTTGAGAGTCTCTAGACTTACTCTAGACTTTCTGTGTTTGTGTCAAGGATTTACAACAATCAAAAATTTGGGGTTGGGGTCAGGAAATGCAGAACATGATCTGTTTATTTTTAGATTCTCGATGTTTGTATTATATAAAAAATATGAAGCCAGAAGCAAAAGATAAGCTTTAAATGATGGCATTCCCCTCTTGTAGCACCACATCAATGCTTCTATTACAAAATCATATACATGTTTTATTTAGCTGTGAAGGAATGGGGCTATTTGAAGAGTATTGTCCTTTAACTGTGAATTAGCTCATTTCTATTTCAGCAAAAATATTGATTTTGCAGCTTGAAAACAAAGAGCTGCGTGAACTATTGTCAATCAGCAAAGAATCTGTTGAGGTGGGGAGAGAAGATCTGCCTGATTGTGAAGCTTAGGTCACAAAATAACCTTATCTCCAAGTCTTGACTTCAGAGACTATTATGAAACTCCCCTACAAGGATGGATTTTGCTTTGTTCTTGCAGGTGTTTCCTTGTATGTTTGTTTTATCTTTCAGAATGTGTGGGCTGTTTTCTCTGCGTTTTTCTGAAATGACAATACTGTTGATGGCAAAGGCTTGCCTTGCTGCTCCCTCTTAGTAACTGCAGCATTCAGATGCTTAACAGTGAAGTACGTGGTGTGTACTCCTTTGTGATAGTTTATTTCCTCTCCCATTTGTGATTTTTTAATGAGCTTTAGTTAACAATTGCAACTCTGCAGATGGCACTTAAATCCACCTTGTCAGCAGCAAGAGAACATAATGCAGGTTGTGATCACTTTGATAGGAATAAGTATGTTGTCAATGGCAGGCACACCTTTTGCTCTGCCTGCGAAAAGCAGGTGCACACAGCTTTTTCTCTGAAGAGGTGACACTCTTGTATCTGCTGGGTTAACGTTGTCACTGCGACAACTGCTTAGGAGGAGATCAAGAGACCAGCAGACAACCAGTGGAGCACTCGAGTAGCTCGTGTAAGGAGCGTACTTTACCTTGGTTAGAGGTGAAAATCAGGGTGGATGACCCTTTCTGATGCCTGTGCATTTCTGAAGGACGTTGTGTGTCTGACTAATGTTTTTTTATGGGTAAACTCGTTCCAGCTTTTACGAAGCTCCAAGGTATGTGGACACTGGCTAGCTCTGATCTGAAGGTGCTGTGCTCAAACCCTGCACAGAGAACGGCGCTTTCAGATCAAAGCCCTTTGGCCTCCCACCACTTTGGACTTCAGGAAGAGTGAGCTGAGGTTTGCCTCAAAAGTAAACCAAAACCAACCATGTAGACTGTTTTTTATTGTTGCACCACAGGTAAGTCTAGTGACAGATGTTATGTAGTTATTGCAGAGTCCTATATCAAGTGAAATTGATCTGCAGTGCTGTAGGAATCTATCAAAATTGTGATACTTTTAGTGACATTTTTATATAAAGGTTTCTGTCTTTCTTACCTGTAATCAAAGAATAATCCTCCAAGAACTGTAAACTTATTTCCAGTGTTAGTTTAAGTTGTTATGCCACTTTTTCCCAAGAGAGAATTTGGATAGATGCAGAAGGTGGTTGATGTTCCTGTGCTTATTGACATTTTCTTGGAATTGTTTGGAATATCCAGCAAGACTGTTAGATGTAAGGGGTTTCTTTCTGTACAGGAGTGTTCTTGTATCCAATCCTTTTCTATTCAGAACTGTTCAAGAGGGAATAAAACAACCCAACGGACAGCATTTTCTCAAGTGTATTCTGTTTTGCTAATCCTGGGGATGTAGCCAAGCATTTTTACTTGGCCTGAATGAAATACTGCAACCATCAAAAACGTTGCATTTTGTATCTTTTAAATTGACATTATCTGAAACGCCTGTGGTTACACATTTGTACCTTCTACGCTACTGTCCTGGTGTAGGTTAACATTCCTTTTAATTGGCTAGTTGCCGTGCAGCCTGAAAAAATGGAAACTCAATAGCAGTTGCTTTGACTAATGAGTTTATTATTAATTCGTCGTGGGCCATAATTAGCGGGGGAAGTTTAAGAATGTTCCATGTGCTGCTGTCCCGGTCTGGATCTCTGAGCATGAGACCTGACGGTCAGTGTCAGTGGATATGATCCTTCTGGCTGGGCTGCTGGGCGCTTTCAGGAGATGCTCTGCTCACCTTGAAAACTGGCCTCGAGCTGCAGCACCGAGCGTTCTGCTCCTCCTGTCCTTGGAACCCAGACACAAAGTGCCTCCCTCTGTTACTCCAGCTCAGCGTGGAGAGCAAAGACTGTCTTCCCTCTTCGAGGCTGTTCCCAGTGTCACGTGTCAGCTGCCGGGAGCACAGTTCCTGGTACCGGCACTGCTGACGGTACCC
>NW_010413975.1:0-13437 GCF_000710305.1 Buceros rhinoceros silvestris
AAATAAATTTATTAGATACTTGCTAGAGAGCCTCACACTCGTATCCAAGCTTCATCACAATACCCTACTGCAATAGCACAAATTAATTTTGGGGTAATAATTTCGGGTAATTTTTTAAAATTATTTTTTAAATTATGATGATTTATTGCTATTTAAGAGTCCAGGAAAACCGCTAAACCCAATATTTAAAATATGTCAACAGATGCATTTGCTATCTACTGTAGTATTAGCAAGCTAATGAAAGGCAAAAGAATAATCTTTCATTTACGTCCTAGTTTCCTACCTGATACTAAGGATGGTTTTACTATATGAGGTGGGCAAGAGTTATTTACATCTGTCTCAGAAAACCACAAAACTCTCTGAGAAGTCTATTCAAGGTGAGCCTGCAGGAAATTAAAAGACCAGGAACCTCATATGAGCATAGCAAAGAAGTTTAAAAAGGCATGATTTGTTTTCATGTTGTGTAACAGGTAACAACCACATTTGGGTGAGACCTTGTGGTGGTATGGTTCTCCCCACCTCATGGGACACTTGGTACAGGGTGCAACTCCCCTCTCTGGGTCACACAACAATCCATCAGAAAAATATAAAACACGGATTGTGAAAGGCAGTACCAGAGTGTTAAGGCACCCCCTTAATGTACCTGGTTCCTGTTTTCCCCATTCTTTGGAAACAAAAATGACAAATACCTCTTGACAATCAAGTATAGACCATAAGCAATGGACTGGAGCATTAAGGTGCCCCCTCAACGCACCTGTCTCTTATTCCCTTCCTTATTGGCTGAGAACACCTGTTCTTGGGTTGTGGCCCAAAAGGGGGGATACCAGAACCCTAAAATCCAGCAAGTTCTGGGCATGCTTTTCTGATGACATCACCCGAATTAGGCAAAAATGGAAAAGTACCTGACAAAAGTCAATGACCTTGAACCCTATAAATAGTGATCCTAAGCAAGACCCTTTGTGCTCTCCTCTATCACTGTGGGCAGTGAACAGCATTTCCTCTGAGCTGCGTTGCCTCTCAGGACAAACTGTCAACAAAGTCCACACTAGGATTGGGCCAGACTGGAATCTCAACTACTACTCCTTGAATAATGCTGATACATTGTAAGTATTTGCTCTAAACTTGTAGGGAGAAATTTTAATTATACCTCTCTACCTGTCTAGGTGTTTTATTGTGTATGTATACTGTATGAGAGCTGGCATCTATGTATTTCACTGGATCGAAGTGTTTCTGTCTCTATGTGTGTGTTTGTATGTTTCGCATTTATACGTACATACTTTGATTTAGCATATTCTGTAGCGAGTGTGACTCTTGTCCTCAAATATGTAATTAAGTTGCTATTTTATTGCAAGATACTTTACTAAATAATTTGTTAATCTTTAAATTGGTTAATCATTAAGTGATGCTAAAATTCACTGTTTCGTTTTACCTTATACTATCAATAAATCTCAAATTGCTGCTAGATCAAATCACATCAAACATATTCATGTCAGACCTTTAATAACATACATATTTTAAACATGAGATTTGTATATCCCTTAGAAAGGAGAGTCTGTAGAGCTTACTTGTATTGAAAAGACTAACATGTCCACAATGAAAACCTGTCCATTAAACGAGATGTTGAGCCTCACTTTAACTCCTGGGGATAGAGAAATAGTTTTTGCTCGCTAAGTTCCCAAACTTTCATTCCAGTCAGAACAAATAATGCAGACTTGGGCCCTTTTGTTTATTAGGGTCTTCTTTTAATTAACGAGCCAGGTCACAAAAGACATATCTACCCCCACCTTTTTAACAAATGCATAACTTTTGAGTACAGTATTTTTGCAATTAACTTTTTATTCATTCCTCTGCTATTTGACAATAGCACTTAAATGACATCTATCATCGACAAAACTGTAGATAATCACTGGGAAAACAGGACGCCATTAGTCTTTTTGCTATAAGGATGAAAGAAAAGGGAAGAGATCTAATTAGTTATATTGGACACTATATATTCCTTACAACACCTATAACAACTTAGCTGGTCTTCTGCTAGATTAATGAACACCTAGGATGAAAGTGGATGATGTTCATGATAGCAAAGCAATGTGTACCTTAAGGTTATTTTGCACGAACTATCTGCTCAACCCCATTTTTGCTACTGAAAGCATCTGATTCTTCATATGTGGAAAAATATATACGTTCTTTTGAGACATTGTGGTGCCCCTCCTCCTCCCCTCTTTTTTCTTTTAGGTATATATTCATTAAATCAGATTACATATTTTTCTTAGGCAGATACTTTCTGAACCACAGAGTCCTACCTGCACTCCTCAAATATAAAACAGTGTGTTAGTCAGTCTTTAAAAAGTATGTCTTTGGGTGCTAGAGACAAATCACTTAGCTATGTAATCACAGTTTTATAGCTATCTGTTTTTTTAACAAAAGCTATGCATCAGTAGGAAGGGTTGGACATGACTGATGTTTTAAAGTTACTGAGAAATAAAGGAAGGAAAAGTTCTAATATCAATATTTCTCATTAACGGGGTTTTTGGAAGATATAATAAAACAGTATCACAGAAAAAGGTGCGTTTATATATGAAATTATTTCTTCAGTACTGATAAAACTTTCCCAATTAATAAAATATTTTCAGATTTCCCTTGGCTCTTATCTCTCAAGCATACACATATACACTCACACATGTTCAAGCAAATAACCATGAAATACACATTTATACTTTTAACCTGGTGTACATCTCAGCATGGTATGTAGACGTGAAATGATGCTTGTTCCCAAAGACTTGCACTGAATTCGTATAGTGCTTTACATTGCATTGTCAGTGTTGGTAGGACATTAAATGCTATGTATTTTCCCATTCCCAAAGGCTAGATTAAAGATGAAAGACAAAAGCCTATTAAAATGTTTGGGAGCAGGGGTCAATAGGCCTTCTGTCTTTAATATTTCAAAAGTAAACACACTTCCTAGCAAAAAAAAAAAAAAAAGTACTCTCAGATGACATCAAGGATATTAAAAGGTTTATGAAACCCATGGAATCTTTCTGAAAAATGCAGCAGACCTCCAGATGGATAATGAAAATTGATACTAAGTGATAGATACTTGACTTAATATTTTAAAACTATTTGTGAGTTTCAGTAACAGTTACATCTGTTTGATTCTTCTACTTTTTTCTAACTTTTCTCAAGGCTGTGAAAAAAGCATAATAAGAACAATCTCTCTCTTCTGAAACAGGAGAAAAATACAGTGTCTATGGGGGTTTTTCTACATTTTTTTTCTTGAGTGAGGGATAATTTGAAGAGCTAGGTCCACTGAAGTTCCCAGGAAAATATTTTCAATGCAAAATTTAAAACAAAAGTAAGTATACTCAAACTGTTATTTCATTTTCTTGCTTTGATTTGAACAGGTAATGTGGCAGCCCATGTATATAAGACTGAACAGGTTTTTTTTCACAGGCATCATTAGTTGATCAGCTTTTAAAGTAGGTAGTGGTTTGAGGGGGCATATTAGTCTGTACTCATGGGTAGATTGGTATTATGCACAAAGAAATGTGCCACATTAAAGAATAGCTGAAGTTTTCTGAAATAATGTGTTTAAATTCAGAAGAAAATGTAATTAATGAGAACAGAAAAACATAAGAATGAGACGGGCCAAAGGTTCATTTAGCCGTGTATTCTCGCTCCAACACTAGTGTACCTGTATTAAATTGCTTTGGATAGATACTTCCCCCACGACCACTATCCCTGGACCCTCAAGTAATTTAACCGTATATTTAATCCAGAAAACCTTTTAAAACTATAATTAGGTTGGGGCACAACTCTAAAATGCATATTCTCACTTTAACAGAATCAATAGATTTTATAATAATGAAAAATGTATACTACAGATAATACTGTGTCACTTATTTTAGATAATATGTATATCAATTAATATTTTAGAAAAATAAATGTATCTGCTCATGATCCTTACAGAATTCTGGATTTTAATAGAAAAGTAGAATAATACCCACATCCTGTTAATTCTGGAAAACTAGGAGTAACTTTGCAGTTCTGCTGCAGAATATATCATTGATATACCATAATTGTGCAAAGTAACTTCCAACAGGCTGTCATGATCAATAAAAATGTCTCACAGATAGAGTTCATAATCTTTATCCTATTGCCTAGAAAAGTGCCGAGCAAGCCGCTAGAAGGTGTGCTTGTCTATTATGAAATTGATCTATATCTTTTATTAATTACCCTCAGATTCCATATATTCACGAGGTAGTTTGAGAGGGGGAGAAAGTTCTGCTGAGTAAACAAATGTACGTAGTAAATAAGCAGTGCTTGAGGGCTATGCCGTTCTAGGAGGCTTCTCGTCTGCCACTAAGGCTTTTGGAGCAGGGTGAAGAGCAAAGCTCGTTCATTCACTGTCAGGGAGGCATTAATCTTAAGTCAGTGTCATGAAAGTATTAAGCAAGACCTGGCACAAAACAGGGACTTGAAAACTTTCAGTAGAACTTTTCTTTTGTCTGATATTGTTCCAACACAAATCTCAGTCATTTCCAGTTTCTCAACTTCAATAGCATTTTATGCATTTTATGTTCCTGTGCCAGTCCCTATATTCACAGCCTTCACTTACAATTTCCACAAAGAGCCACATTAAACATTTGACTAATAATACTTCATTCTTGTCTAGAAAACGAACTTTTACAATCTCGCATGAACTGTCTTTTTGAAACTCTTATAGAACTTTATGGGTTTTTTTTCCCCAGTTATTTCTGTCTATGTCATTCTTTCTTTCAAAATTAGCTTCCAAGTATCTTGTAATGTTTCAGCTGGACTAACAGACCTGCACTTACGTGAGTTCTTAACACACACACCTAGCCTCCTCTGCTCATAGGCTTTTTCAAAACCTGTGTGAGTTCTCAAATGCTGCATTTTTTAGTACTCTCTAGTTCTATCCTTCTGTCATGGTGTCACCTTCAGCTTGACAGACTTAATACAATTAATTGTTCCTGACCTGCTATGTCGTGTGGCACTTCTTTCAGAAGAGATATTATCTGATTACTTCTTCCACAACAGAACTATGTTCTCTGTTTTGAGGCTGTTATAATATAGTAACTCCCATATAAATTCTGTTACTATTCTTCTATTCACCTTGGCAGTCTTGTCTTGTCCATTTTAAAGCATTTTGCCAGATGTTAAACAACTTAGATTTTTCACTATATCATTCTAAAATATTTAATTCCTCAATCAGTATTTTTCTATTATTTATAGGGTCCCTTCTAAAGTGATATCCTCCTCTATATACTATTAATTTAGCTAGATTTTCAGTCCCATCTTCCATTTCTCTGTAGTTTTTAATAGGTTTTAATAGATTTTTAACTGAAATAAATTCCAGACCTCTTTTGCTCCAGCTCCTCAAATTCTCTCAAATTAATTCATTTTTACATTGAGATGTGCACAAGAGAAAGAAAGAATATATACAACATTTCAGTTAATATATATTTGGGAAGTCCTTAGATCCTCATCTGCTTATTTTGCAGAATAGTTATATACCAAGCTGGCAGTAGGATAGAATAACTTCAACATGCTGAAGTACATTACTCATTGGTGGTAAAATGCACACAATGTGTAAATACTTCCGGACTTAGTCAATGCCTGATCATGTTTTGGGGCAAAAATTTTGCATTTAGATTTTTAATTCATGTCCAAGTTCTGGTTTTGGTGCTTCAGTGAATTACTGGAATTAGACATCTCTTACTGATCGGCCTCACTCACTTCCCATTAGTCATCAGAAAATGCTTGGGTTTTATTTGTCACATTTTATAACATGGAATGTGTATACCATTGGTGACAAATAAAAAGCCCTCCTGAAACAAAAGTGAGTGATATCTCCTTTCTTGTTTCCTTAAATGGAAAGTATATTGCTGACCTAAAATAACAGTAACCACAAAGTCTCTCTCACCTTGTCTACTGATAAAACACAGCCTTCACCATTTACCGTGGTAAACACCTGGAGGTGTGTTTACCTAGGTATGACCTGTTGCATGATGTTTTATCACACCTTTGCCTGCTTTTAAGCAGTACTTGATATAAAACCTGTCAGCTTTGACAGCATTTTTTGTTTTGATTTTTTTTCTTTTTTTTTTTTTTGTCATGTGAGTGATAGCTTTGGAAGCGTTTCTCATTGAAAACACCACCTGCTCACGAAGACATAAATCAGATTTCTTGCAAATGTATAAATCCACTGATGCAGCTGTAAGATGTATCTTGTTGTGACTGTCACATCACTCACATTTTAAATGTCAAACCTGTCATGTTTCTTGATTGAAGTACTTTTAATGTCAGATACCTGTTTTTTTTTTTTTCCTGTTATTCAATTGAGACAAAGCCATGACAGTGAATAGCTAGCTTTTCAAAGCATCACCTAGAGAAAATAGTAATCGGTACATCTTGTACCATGGTCTGTGTGTATTGTCTCTATTTGTTTATAGTTATGTCTTCCAGATGAGTCACATTTCTACCATGTATTTTAAGTCTGACTACATGTTGTGGAAAGGACACAACACAGTGATTTTTTTAAACTGCCTACAAAACAGCCTTCAGTTGAGGATATTTAGTCAAGATACAGAAAAGCATACTGCGTGTGAATTTGTTCTTGAGTTCTACCAACTTTTTCATTAACTCTCAGTTCAAATACAAATACATTAAAATGTGAAAATGAAAGTTTAGGCATCCGCTTTCACTTTTTGACTTTCTAAAGAAGGATATTATATGTTCCCAGTAATGTTGCTGGCAGGCCAAAAAAAAAAAAAAGAGAATCACAAAGGAAGGTAAAGACAAATACTGTGGAAGAGCTTGGAAATTCTTGGGGAGATTTATTTAAGGTAAGAAGCCATTAGATAAAACCTAGGGATTCAAGGCAACTGTGATGTATCCAAGAGAGGTATAAAGTGCAAAGTAAACAGGGGTTACGGCAATGGGGATTGAGGTTCACATTACTGGTTATTAACTCCTCTGCTGATCAGATTATTTGTTGTATATTTTTCTTATGTTGAAATTCTCCAAAGAATAGCACAACCATGATTTCAGCCAATATCTTTTTTGCTCTTTCTGTGTGCTAAGGGGTGCTGTAAGCAGATGCAGCCTCTGGCAGCTCCAGGGACAGGGTTCTCCCACCCAGGAGCAGATGCCACTTTCCTGTTTTCAGGTTCAACCAGTATCAAAGTTGAGCATGTGTCCCAAAGACACAAACACACACATACACTCACAAACACACAGGTCCAGTTATAAATACTGCCGTAGACAAGACAGTGCTTGCAGCAGCGCCTAGACGCAGTGGTTATGTAACCACAAGTGAAGATAGTCAACTTTCTCTTAGCTGGCTGGTCAGGATTGAAAGTCATAGTGCAAGCCAACGTGTGTGCACACACTCATGAACACAGTAACCACTCCCAAGAGTCACAAGTGCATGAATATTTGATGATTCCGTGAGTACTGGAACTGCCCCTCTGCCCATCTGGCACCCATGCCTAGATCCTGGGTCTCCCTGCCTGCCCCACAGATGCCTGATTCACATGCAGGTCCCTCCTGGTTCTCACCAATAGGCAGATGGTTGTCCTCCCAAATACTGTTACAACCCCACTGCCTGCCTGGTGTCCTTGCCCAGTACTGAGTTTAGGGGAGATGCAGACACTTGTCCCCAATCCCAGCAGCCAGCACCTGGCACTCAGCCCCTCTTTCACCTTGCTCACTTGGTCGTCCCGTAGCTGATTTGCAGGACAGACACCATTTCCACCCAGCAGGTGAGGCCAAGTCTCCCACCTGCTCTAGCTGGTGTTCCTGAGACATCACTGGCTCCAGCTGCTGACACCACCGTTTCAAGGCACCTGCACTGTTTTCTGACACCGTCCACTCACAGCCGCAGCAACCAGCATCTCACCCCTATAGCACTTACACCCTCACAGGGTAACAAATAATGTGGCCCAGGGAGATCTGTCACAGGATTTAAGGAGAAAATAGGTGCAGGGCTGGGTCAGATAAGCATACTCACTGGCCACAACCTCCACACAGCTGTACCCTCTTATACATAACTCTGTCCACCTCTTACCCCACTGCTCCTCCCCATTCCCTTACCCTACGTGCCCAGTTCTAACTTTTGCACACTCCCACTGACACTCTCCTCGAATATTCCAAATCCCCATGCTCTTGTTTCCCCCTCTTATGAGTGACAAAGCCCAGACTGTTCCTCTCTGAAGATGTGCCTGGAGTTTTTTAATGGCCCATCAGTTGGCGGCTGGAGACTTGTCATCCTCGGCACTGTCTCTGCTGTCCCTTGTCTGTGTTTATTGTTTTCCCCTTTACTTATTATCCCCTTTGCATTGAAGAGGTCCTTGATGGAATCACTTTTGTGAAGCAGAGGTTCTCACCTTCTGCATATGCTTGAGGTCTGTCCTGCTAGATTTCTTTTCTTTCAAATATAATGCAAACTAAAAGATACTCTTTCAAAAATTGGTCAGGAAACATAATTAATATTTAACAATAATGACAATAATAATGATGACAATAATTGGAAATTGAAGAAAAATCTATTTCAGAACAATATCTAGAGGAGCTAGTTAAACCCTGTCTCTCACAGAGTCACTGACAGCTTTGTCATTGATTCTATTAGTGCTATGACTTCAAAAAATGTCTTTTAGAGGGAGTGTTAATTAAATGCTTTTGGGCTTGGGCAAAACAGAAGAAAAAAGTTATATAAACAGCTATGCGTTGATGGGCTGACAGGTTGTTTCAGCCTACTTCAAATATTCATATTCCTTCTCACCCTTTGTAATATTCAAACTATTCACATATTTTCACAATATATACACTTTTTAGTTATTAACTGAGGTTTATTTCCGGACTACTTAAAAGAAGTTTTCATTTCCGTATAACATGTAGTTTTCTTACACTAACATGCAATCAGAAAATTAATTGGAAAGATTACCACGTAGGATTGACTCTTTGCCCACCCACCGCCCCTACGTGGAGAGACCTAGAAGGTAAATTAGAGATTGCCCTTCTGCAGCCTCTGAGACTCAGGAGCTATAGTGTGTCTACAACATGAGGCTACTGTCTGTCAGTGCTCCTTTATGTCGGAGAAAGGTTGGGAGGGTAGATATCAGGGTGTTCTACACTTCTATTGAGCAAAATGAGGTCAGTGGTATCATTTTCACACAAGATAAAGATAATGCTGCTAGGCCACAAGAAATATATTAGAAAATGGGGTTGGTATCAAAGGGGATTCTCGTTAGTAACGTGAATAGTGTAACATGCCCAAAGGATTCCCTGCTGCATTTAGCTTGTTAGAGTTAATAATAAATGGTGCTGCTGTCTTTGGATTTCACCCAGCAAAGACTTCTTTTATCTTTGTTTCCATTTCTGACTGGGGCTGTAATTTATGCTTTTGTCAGTGTTGGACTGGGGCTTACTTTTCCACAGCATTAAATCTTTTGTGTTCAGTGAAAATGCAATACACTATGCAATACTATGAAGAAGTTAGAAGAGAAAGGACTCAGATCTTGATTCCTACAGAGCAATTTACTTGAGGACAGCCTTGCTCAGAAACAGATAAAAGAAGTGGGTCTTTTTTTCTAAATGCATAATTAATCAGCAGTTTCTATTGCCAGAAGGCACCACTGAGACTAAGAAGTTAGAAGGATTTAAAGATAATTAAACTTTTTTTTTGCGAATAAAGTAATATTTTATATAGTTTTTTTAAGAAATATGAAGCTTTTCTTTAAAGCGTAAGCCAGCCTCTTGACTAGCCAAAGAAGAAACTCCTTACGAGGGTAAATTACTTCTTATCTGCCTGTAGAGGGGCTTTCTAACCTTGGTATGGTTCATATCATACCAATTACTACTGAAACAGTACTCCGCTTTTAAAATATGGCTTTAGACAGACATCTAGTCAAATAACACAGCATCCCCTAGGTTCAGAAGAAAGCCTTGCAGAACAACATTTAAAGACGAAATCATTGGAGACTGCATGTAAGCTATATTTAAATTTGAAAGTATTTTATAATAAAATATATGATCCTTTAATATTATGCAATACTTCTGTTTCAGATACCAGTGGCATTGCTAAAGTTCCAGCGATTCCAGTTAAATACTAGCTCAATCTTTTAAAATTGTAACTGTGAAGAGAAATTCAATTATACAAAGAGATATTCCTGTCTTTGTTTTCTTTTTATGAAGAGGCAAGTCACAGTGGATAGATGTATTCAACACACTTCAGAAGTCCTCAAGCTTTCCATTACTGAAGATTTCTTAAGGTGGAGTGCAGGATAGGTTTTCCTCTGATACCTGATTTGCTGTGGACTCGGCAATTTCCTCTTTTTACCTTGGCTACCTAACTCTGTGAAGGTAGAAAGTGGGTATATTGGTAACATGCAGTCCAGGGTGATTAAGAATTCTGTGGCTTCTGTCTTAATACTTGATTCAGATTTGGTTATTCACGGTGCCGTGATCACTTCTCCTTTGCCTTCAGTGGAGAGAATATATACTGTTTGTGTGAGAGATTAGTAAGTACGAATAAAGTTTGTGAAAGCACGGGGTCAAAAAAATACAAAACTATTTTTCTTTTTCTGTGAACTGCTTATTACAGTTAGCTGAGTGATGACAATAAGACCGAGTGGTACTTTGAAATGCCAAAGAAAATATCCTTTCTCTTTCATTAAAATTGATACACACATATAAAAAAAAATAACTGTTCTGGAAAAATAGAGTTCCAATTTTGTTATTTAAAATATCACATGAAATCACCTTATATATTTTGTATTTAAATATATGCTGTATATCAAATATTATGTATTATACATGGTATGTTATTTATTGTATATCATTATATGATATATGTTATATAATGTTGTATAGTGTGTATTGTATCTTTTATACATTTCTGTCATTCATCAAGATTCATAGAGTGGCAGAAAATATTATTCTGACTACATAAAATGAACACTTCTTCAACATCAGAAATCATTTCCTTACATTACTTTTGCACTCTCTAATAGTTGCTGCACCCATGTAAAACCAGAGAGAAAAGTCATAGTATCACACAGACACTATGTGAGGTGTATGGCACGGTGAAAAGAAGGTTGAATTCAATGCTGCTAAAGAAGAGTGTCTCTCAAGACTGTGTTATCCCAGCCTCCTGCACCCCAGGTGCGGAAACCAGCACCATTCTGAAACTCTAACGTACATTAGGGTCACAAGAAAGTGAATAGCTTCCTAAAAAAAAAAAACAAACAGTGTTTGAAAGATCTTTTAGAGAGGCAACGTTAAAGTGACAAATGAGGTGGCAGGATATTTTAAAAAATACAACAATCCCATGGCCCACTTTCCCTGGATTTTTTTTTTATCTTCTTTTTCCAGATTCTTCTGCTCCTAACATCTGTTCCCCTTAACTGGTGTTGCCAGCATTTGGAACCTTAGCATAAGGAGGCTGTTGCTTAGGATTTTAATATGGTTTCATTTTATTCTTTACAGAGCACATGTAATTAATGTCTAATTAAGAATCCACCCAAAGTCACAGATGTCAATAAAGCTGAACAAATGTTAGGAAGGATGATAGTTTGGGGAATCACTCTGTCCAAGTCCTAAGCCTGGAGCAGGGCTCTGAACTCTCTGTGAGTATCTTAAGGAAGGTGCCAGCTTCATTTTGAATACACAGCTTCAGCCATTTTCTGTTGTCTGCTTGCCTTTCGAATTAAAACTGTAGCACAAAACCTGCAGGAATTAGAGAAGACGCCAGTTCTGGTATCCAGAATTAGCTTTTTCTTTTCAAAGTAAACTATTTTACAGTAGAACACAGCTTAGCAGTAAAGAGATCTGCAAAAGTTTCACATGGCAGGGATTATCCTTTTCTCACTGAATTAAAAAGTGATAAAATAGCATTTGTTTCTATGTCACATTCAATAATTCAGACTGAATATTTGCTGCCTCTGCCAGGAACTGCAGGAAGCAAGGAAAGCCTACTATCAAATGTAAATTGATTCCCTTTGACAGGAAAGGAAAGACTGAGCTGGAGGTGTAGGAAATTTATTATTGATTATAAGGATTTTCTTGCACTTGCTCATGGAGGGTGTACAAATTATGTAAAGTTTGACTGCTTATTCCTAGCTATAATATTACCCTGAAAAAAATCATGTAAAAAGGATGACTGGTACATAACTTACACTTCTGGAGTCACACAAGGAAAACTTGTACATCATACCTCTTTGAGATACTAAACAAATTTCCTGATGGGGAGGAGCATGTGTAGACATCCTAAATCAGGGGCAGTACTCTATTCTGGAGCAGCAGGCTCCAGCATGTGCATGGATGGAAATGAGTAAAAGAGCTAGTTATCCTCTAGCAGAGTGGTGACTGCCCAGCAATTTAACCTTTCTTAGCTTTATTTCCATAAAAAGAAATTTTCAAAGGGAATTCCTTTAGCTTGGAAAGAGGCATTTGCACTTCGAAAAAAATAGGTTTGATTGATTGTGCTTGTTCTGAAACAAAAATGTAAAACATAAGATCACATCTCTTTCATATAAAGTCTGTGGACTTCACTGTCAGCTCCAGTGGAATATTTGGCTGTTGTGTAAGTAAATAAGAATTCTAATCCTAGAGTCTCAAATTCCTTTTTGTATATGTTTTTGAAAATCAGACATTTTATTGTTGAGGAAAGCTAACTAATTTAGGTATGGCAGCATTGAATGTGGCATCTTTTTTTAAAAAAAAAAAAGAACAAAGCATATTATTGTAATTTTGTGAATAGTAGTTCATCAGGAACTTGTAAGAAAAGATAAAAGCAAGGATGAATTTAGGTCTTTCTTTGGACTCCAGGCTTGAGGTTTTCAATCAAAACATGTTCATTATGTTTCCTATTTTAGAGGAAAAAGAACCAAAACATCAGACATGTCTATACTTTTATCTCAGCTCAAGTTGTACTATTAAATATGACTACTTTTCCAAAAGAAATAATTTATTTTTTATGTATGTCATAGCAAATGACATATCTCAGTTCTGTTATTCAGTCATTATTTAACACCATTTCAGTTAGGATTTCTTAACATCTGGCTTTTAAGTTTCATGTGTTGCTTGTTCTTTTTTTCTGGTAAGCTAGTACTTCATTTCTTGTTCTGTTGTTACTTAGGTTACTGTGGTTACTCTCTTTTGGATCTAGCAATATACACACAACAACTATTTTACCACAAATTTATATCTAGAGAATCTTATTATAAAAATAAAATAGCACAAACTACCTACAACTAGACCTCAGCCCTAGCTATAGTCACTGTAAAGTTAAATTCTAGTTAATGTTTTAAATTGTCTGAGAGTCTAAGAAGCAATAACTATAGTATCATATATTGTCCCTTAGATATTAATAGCATTAAAATGAATTAAACTGGTGTCCTGGGTTCAACATGGAGGAAC
>NW_010413976.1:0-7862 GCF_000710305.1 Buceros rhinoceros silvestris
AACTGAGACGTCGCTGCACTCCAGGAAAAAAAAAAAAAAAACAAACCAACAAGAAACAAACCCCAAAACCAAACCAAAACCCCAAACCAAATCATCTCTGTTTTGCCCATTTAAAACTTCGTGAATCTTTCCTACAATGTTTTCTATACAGATCCAGTATCACACCTGGTTTACTGGTAATCACGGCCAGGCTCTTTTTTACGAGTTCGATTAGAAATCAGACATTAATTGTAAGACTCTAACTTGCTAATTAGCTGCAAATAAACTATTCATTACTAGCAAATTAAAATCAAAACACACCTTATTCCTACACTCTTCCATACAATTTTGAAGGCACACATTGTTTCAAACTATAGCCTGTATCACTGTCACAGCAAATCGAGATCCTGAAAGGTTTCTCTCCAGGACAAATAATTAAAATACATTCTACTTTAATTGACATTATAGAGGACACAAATGAGGTTTTCCTTTTAGAAAGAAATAGCAGTTTCTAAATAAACCTTTGCAGGCTGCAGAATGGAAGTTTCAACCAAATGAATAGTCATTACTACCTTTTCAATGATGTGGGCCTTTTGATCAGAAAAGAAATTAGCTCTAAGGGACAGACAATAGGAAGCCTGCCCTGCAATAGGAAGAAAATTAGATGGCTAAGGCTCTTAACAACACCTATTTCTATAAACCATGGAGCTTCTCGCTTTTCAATTACAGCTGTTCATTTCATATAAGGAAAGTGAAAAAGCACAGGGGGATATAAACTCTGTTGCACCAGGAAAAAAAAAAAAAGCCCAAGATAGGGCAGGCAGTCTGTCTTCTTGTTTCCCTTTGTTTTTATTATACTCATTTAACTAATATTTATTGTATAATACCAAGAGTATGCAGTATAGCATTCTCTAAGTCAATCAAGCAATCAAGTTGGACTATATTCAGTAAAGAAACTAGTAAAACACGAAAAACGGTAAGTTCCACTGCACAATAAATAATATAATTTGCACATACACCTCAATCTTACGTGTGTTTTTCAGAGAAAATGAAACTAGACTGAAAAAAATGAGGAAAATAAAATGCTAAATAATACCCTGCCATCTTTTGGTTATAGTAAAAAACTAACGCCAGTTCTTCTGAACGGAAAAGAATGGTCTTTCGTTATACTCAGGACTGAATGATTATTTCAGTCATGTTCTCCCTGCATTACTTTTAATTCATATGTCTCAGTGATTTTAGAAATCACACTGTCACTTCTAAAACTTAAAATTAACTTTTTGTTTAATAACTTTAAAATCTGGGTTCTCTTTCAAATTATTTCGTTTGAACATTATTCTTTCTCCTGAATATAAATGTAGTGTAAGCTTTCTTATGGAACTGAGACACAATCATAAAAGCATACCTTTCTTCCTCTATCATTTTTCCCTAGCCATAATTCTATGATTCGGTGTGACAAGTAGATTATAATTTGTTATTAGTCAAGCAATATACTGTAATTGAAATAATTTCTCAATGGTGATTTGAACGTATAATAGCAACAATGCTTTATCGTAAACAAGTCCTGTTTCCTTATTGAAACAGCTGGAATATAGACATCTCTTTAATAAACAACATAAAATCATAGATATTCTCTTGTTGTTTTAGTTCTTCCTACTTATCTATTTATTTATCTTTCTTTCATTCTTTCTCCTTTCTCTCCCCCTTTTTCTTTTCCTTTCTCTTTATTTTTCTCTTTATCTCCTTGTTGTACTATTTGTTTAGAAATCAGGCTACAGGTCTAATTTAAAGGGGTGATCAATTACATATGAATTTTTTTCTGTGATAAGGTATCTTATAAATATCCTTTTCACCCTCAATTAAATGTTCAATAAATATTACTTTCCCTGTTGAGAAAATTAAATCTAGAAACTAAATTCAAAACTACCTACAAGTGATTTTAATACGGAATACGAATGACAGCTTATTACTCAGTGTCTGTATCCCCCTTTGCACCAGCTTTGGTCTTGTGACACATAGGAATAAAAAATAAATAGCTCAATCTGTTAAGAATGATCTCCTAAGTCACAAATTAGAGCCAATAATGTCAGAAGTAATCTCCCTTGAGAGTAGTTAGGAAATTATGATTAATGCAAGTCAGTGCTTCACTTTTTGCTGGGACAAAACTTCCACTTGTTTTATAAGGTCTTAATCAAAATTCTGTTTT
This sequence comes from Buceros rhinoceros silvestris, assembly GCF_000710305.1. Classification (NCBI taxonomy): domain Eukaryota; kingdom Metazoa; phylum Chordata; class Aves; order Bucerotiformes; family Bucerotidae; genus Buceros; species Buceros rhinoceros. The sequence goes on from NW_010413976.1 coordinate 2,186, forward strand.
ATTTAAAAGGAATTTGTCTGAGAAAAGTTACCCATACCAGCTAGCAGGAAAAACTTCCTTTCATGCAAATAGGCAGCTCAAGTGTCCTTGAGACTTTTGCAATTCACAATACAGAACCTATTTAAAGATGTGCATCAGTCCAGAGATGAAGAACATGGGAAAACCCAGTCCTGGTGCTGCAATTCTCAGTCCATACCTCACAATCATGTTACTTCAGATAGTATCTTCAGTCCATGTAAACAAGTGTAGGTGAACTGTCTGCAGGAGAACAAGTGAATCTAAATTGACATTGACTCTCAAAATCTGAAAATTTTACCTGAAGTTGTTGAAGTATGAGAGCAATGAAATTTTGGAGCAAAGCTCTACTAAGAGCAAAGAAGTAGGAAACCTAAGAAGCTTTGAAAACTAGAGTTAACAGTTTGTGAGTTGGGCTGTGTAGGATGGGTTGGACCTGACTGGATCTAAAAGTCATCAATACATGCTCAGTGTTAGCAGGGAGAGGTTTCAGTTTCTTTCGCCCTTCTAGACCACTTTGAAGAAGACGTGAATGGCCATGAGAGCAACTCACTAGACCTGGAGTTCTTTTCTGCCTGTTTTCCCCTAATATATATTGATAAATGAAGGCAATATGTGCTCCACAGCCTTTTGTAAAGCAAAGATATGTACATGCATATACAATAGATATAAAATAACGGAGATGGTATTTGCTGAAGGATTAGTTACTATATGGGCTGTTTTCACCGCACAAACACATTTCTGACCTGAACATGAGTCACAAATAACAACACCATTTATATTAATATTCAGCACACACCCTCTATTTCAATAATAGCTCAAATAAATTCCTCGATATTGAAGGTATCTCCCAAGAACTGCTCAATTCCCAGCCTTGCTGAACAATGCAGACTCATGACTATCCAAATTTTCTATTACTTCTTACTTACAGATGCAATGACTGCTTAGGACTATGAACAATGGATCATATGCTTAGGCTTCCTGTTATGTAGGTTAGTCATCAAGATCTTCATTGCCTCTGTAGATAAGAGCTCTCCTCCTAGCAGGGCAGGTACAGTTGGTGCTGGCAGGGGAAGAACTTTTGTGATGATACAGAAGTTAAGGACTTATGAAATAGGTATTTCAAGGCCATTTTTGGAACAGGTAGACCCCGTGCATCTGGAGTGACATGGTGGATCTTTCTGCTGGGGCACCCATCACCTTTCTCATCCAAATAATCTGATCAAAACACAATTTTTGTTGGTTAAGGGGCCCTTTTGGTATCACTAGATGCCCTTCTCTGGACCTATCAGGAACAAGTGCAGGGTAATTACTAGGAAATGGTGATCTTTTCTCCGTGGGACAGTGATGAGGTGCAAGAGTGTAAGGTGTTTCTTAGTGGATTTGGTCTGGTTGTGGTTGAGGGTCACAGAACCCTCACCATGTTAGAAAAGGAAGAAAACCCCAAACCTAAACACAACCCTATTCTGTCAGAAGAAAACAAAAGGCTACTCAGTGAGTGTGGCATGGAGGTGAAGAGGGGATTTGGCATACAGTCCTGAGGCTGCTACTGAAGAACACTGATAAGAAGTGAAAAAGAGAATGCTGTGTGATGCAGGAAAACCTACAGAGAGAAAAGGCTAAAAAAGGAACCACTTAGTGTCAGAGAAGGGAAGCCAGGTGGGACACTATGCAGTCTGTAGGGCAGTTTATGTCCTCTGGAGCATGGTTGGTTTTCCTTTTGCTTAACATCATTCCACGTAAGATAAGGAAGTACAAGCTCTGTTTACGGATGAGAGATCCAGAAAATGGGCATAATAGTAATGCATGAAAACTTTCTGAAAGGCATAGGAAATGTGCAGGATCAGATCTCTTGGGCTAGATGAGATTAGCCCAGAGCTTGATCATCTTACACAGCCATAATTGATCAGGCCTAAATATTAATAGTTGAAAAGGACTCAGAGCAAACCTGTCTAATGGAAAGGAGACAATCAGATATACATGTTACATATTGTAACTCACTGGGAACAGTCCTAATGAAACACTAGGTCAGAAGAATTCAGAATTGGAGAAAATGTTATCAATCCCATCTAAAGTGCTACATATTTGTATCTTGGTTAAGTAATATGTTAAGAATATGTTTTGAAGAAGCTGGGGACAGACCAGAGTGGCATGGAAATTATTCTATTACAGTAATTACAGCCAAAAAAATATTAGATTTTCTAGAGTAAGAGTCTGCAAAACTATTTTTTCAGAATCATGTAAGATGCAGGTAAGGCTCACAGCTAGGATGTCTACAAAAACAGAGAAAACCTAGACCTTCAAGTACCAGCATAAATGGGAATAGTAATCACATGACCCTCCTTAGCAAAAGTCCCGTGGCTCCTGCACTGCTTGGTTAATGGGATGATTTCCGAACCCAAGAGACGGCAGTCTGCGCTCCCCGCAGCACGCAGGTGTTGCTCAAGGGCTGCCATCCGATGGTAGCTACCAGGTAGACCACTGTCATGAAAGGGAAGAGTGTTACTGTTTTTTTTTCCTATTCAAAACTAATCATGAGCCATAGAACATACTTAAATTTACAATGTTATTATTCCTTTGGATTTCCTTAATTTTAGGTGTCTGACAAAATGAGAGCTGCAGAGAAAAGATGCCTGTGCTGTTGTATAGCATGAAAATGCACAATCAGAATTCAGCAACAATCAGGCTTCCCAGGCTAATCACTTTCCGTTGATAACTGTTACACCATGACTGTAGATTAATCAAGACATGAGCTTGAAACAACTACACATTTTTTATGTTTACTACCCTACGCTATGGAAACCTGCACAATTCCAGACTGAAGGCTGATGAGACCTGCTGGATTTAGATACTTATGCTGTTACAGTTTACTTAAAAAAAAAATTTAATAATTTACTTGAAGATTCAAAGCAAACTGAGTTCCCCTGTTTGCTGACACATGCTAGCTTTCTGCTCAGATAAGGACAAGATGGCACAGAGGACACGAACTGGTCAAAAGAAAACCCTTTATCTCTAGGTCTTTGGGTCTGATCTCAGAGGGTTACAAAAGAAAATAACTACTATTGGGTAGGTGTTGCTAGTTTATGTACATTGAGCTGGAAATCCTTGGGTCTCTTACTCTACTAATTTTTTGCATCATTAACTCTTCAATAACTTACAATCGTAACTCAGTCATCATGAACTGAATGTGGTGAGGGGACATGCTGCACATGAAGAGTCCTCCAAGTCAAATTGCCAGAGAAGTGTGGATAAACAGGTCTTGTTTCTGTACATACCATTACATTTGTAATGAAATGGAGGATTTTTGAGTTGAAAAAAGTGCCCTTCAGATATTTCTGCTAATTCTTTTGTGAACATCACACACATAAAAAGGTAACATTCCACATCCAGAATTATATCAGAAAAACTGTTGTTACAATTTTCCTTGTCATTTATCAGCTTCCAGCTCTGATACCACTACACATTTGATGTATTTTCCTTGGAGCTAATTAGACAACTACCAGGGATTCACAGACTTGAGGAAATAGCTGACCCTGGGCTTATTGCCTAGAACAGAGCGGAAATGTTTATACGAATCACACACCTGTCATGCTACATGCTTGAAGAATGAGAGGGACTTTTTAAATTGTGATTTTTACTTACTATGCTCTTGGCATCAGGCCAGAACATACATGTTTGCTCAATAGGAAGTTTCAGAACCATGACAATTACCATTTATGTATGTCAAGGTCATTTAATATCTAAAGGATGACAATAACAGATACCTGTAACACATTGTTTAAATATAGACTCTCACGACACTGACTGTTAGTGTGATCAGTACCGTTTAGCGTTTCACGTTTGGCCTGTCATGCCCCCCAAATTCTAGTGCTTACAGATTGATAACAGTGTTACACAACATGCACATTGGTAGGCGCAATCACTGAGCGACTTAGAGCAAGAGCAAGACAAAACTGAAACGTCTTTTTCTATTTTGTTTGTGTGTAGTTGGCTGAGACCGAATCAGTATTCCCACTTAAAAAACAATGAAGTTGCAGGCTAGGTGCTATACAGCATAGACTCTTGTCTTATTAATGGCAGAACATACTTTGTTCTGTCATTCTTTTCATCTGGAGTTAAAGGAATATTGTATACAATTACCAGTCTTCCCCAGTAATTTATTCTGCAAACAAGTCAGTTTACGTTATCATTTCTAAAGTTTGGGGCATAGGAGTAGGACAAGTTTGAGAAGACTTGCTCTTTTGAATTATTCTCTGCCATGTTTCTATGGAAACAGAAGTTAAAGATAAACATGACCAAAATGAAAAATCGTAAGATATATAGTCTTCAGGATAAATTATCTATTGATGTAAATTTTACAATGTCATTATATTGCTGTCTTTACTGCACCTGCAACTTATAGCATAGTCAAATGCAACCTACTGCTTTTTTAGAAAATGGGTAAGTAGTCCCCTACTCCATCTTTATCAAAAGGATAATAGATATTAGGATAGATAGGTATAGATAAAGGATAAAAACCCGATAATTTAATTCACTGAGGCTAACATCAATGCTATGATTTTACAAGTGTTTTCAACTGACTGATTACAACTAGTTAAATTAATAGATGTCTCCACCTGTATATCCCCTATGAAGAATAGGATTCCATAACATGAAAATGATAGTAAATAAGTAAGTAAAAAGACAAAGTTGCACACAGCATATTTTCACTTGCTTGGTAGTAAATTTGTGTAACAGGAATCTGTTTAGTGATGTTACTCCAGCTAACAGACTAGTGCAATATGTGCAATGTTTTGTGCAATAGCTTCTTTCTGTGCTTCTTTTTGTGCTTCTTTTTGTTTCTTAAAAACTAGATGTGTCCAGGTAACTGGAGACCAGATAAGTTATTATAAAAAGATGTAAATGGCTGAACAAGAACAAGATTACACATAGTAAACATGTTTTAGTACAAATGCCAAAGCAATATTACTACTCATGGGATTTTTGGGTCTTCAAGACTTGCAACAGGTTTATAATCTGCATGCAAAATTGCCATCGTTGTGCCTGCATATGGGGTATTAGCAGGTGTGAACGGCCAACAAGGTAGTTGTTTATTTGCATGTGTAGTAATGGTAAACAGACATGCAAATTAAGATCACATCTGCATTTGCGTTATGTAGCCAGGGCAGGTTTAAGTTTTGAGTACCAGAACTACAAGATCCAACTGCATGTCTAGAGTCATATTAAATTCTAAACTGGAAAAGTTTAGAAACACACCTATCACTAGCTTGCCAAAATGCATACTAGATTCTAATTTTTATTGAAATCAGATTGCACCTTATTAGCATGTTACATACTACTGATGAACGAACGGGGTATGATATATTCCTGCAATGTTTGATAGCAATATCAAGAAGGTTCAAATATACATTCTGCCTAGATGAAGAATTTAATCTTGTTTGTTAGGTAAATTATCTTTCTCGATGTTCTTTGGGTGAAAATATTCTATTTCAGGACATTTCTCCTGTTGTCAAAATCAATTGCAACAGAACAGTTATGTTTGGAGTAGCATCACCCAGTTTTGTGGAAAAATGTGAACTGAACAGGAGCAAAGCCTCTTGACAGGATTTTTGAGAGCTAATTGAGATGGAGTAGTAAACTGTCGCGGTTTGAGAAGGGGGGC
>NW_010413977.1:0-401 GCF_000710305.1 Buceros rhinoceros silvestris
CCCCTTGCCTGCAGTAACACCCTCTCTCTCTGGCAGACATCTCTTTCCAGTCCCACCAGTGATGTCCCCGGGACGCTGGGTGAGCTTCTGAGCTGGGTCTCCGATGTCAGCAAGTCGTGGATGGGCTCAGGGGGAGCCTGGGACGCGGCAGCTCTTCGGCCGCGCTCACTAGCACAGGTAACGCCGACCTTCCCACTCGTGCTCTCTGCTCGCTGGGCTGGTGCTGGGGCTTTCACCAGGTCTGGGGGAGCTTGTTCTCCCCCAAGGATGGTTTGGGGTGCAGGTGCCCACCGGTGAAGGCTTTCCGGCTGTGGCTGGGCTCGACGGCTTCATCCCATGGACCAGTGTTCCTGTCTCATCCCATCTTTTCTGTTCGCTTTGTTTTAGTGTGGCTGGATGTT
>NW_010413978.1:0-224 GCF_000710305.1 Buceros rhinoceros silvestris
AACTCATTCTCAGTCCCAATGCCAAGTAGAGGACCCGCTTTGCGGCGTGCAACCTATCTGTGACACATAAAGCAGTACCAATTAGGAACAGGAAACAGGCTATACTAGCCGGTGACTCAGGCACCAGATCATACAGCAATCCCTGGACATATTGTTCAGCCTTCAGAAACAGAATTCTGCTCACTCACATGTCTGAAACGTCAGCTTGTGTTTGGTTCAGTTAC
>NW_010413979.1:0-229 GCF_000710305.1 Buceros rhinoceros silvestris
GAAGGGCTGGGCCCCGCTGGGTGGCTGGGCCGAGAACAAGTCCCTACGCCTCCTCAACCTGGTCTACGACGTGACGCCACCAGACCTGGTGGATCTTGTCATCACCGACTTGGGCATGATCCCCTGCACCTCGGTGCCTGTTGTCCTGCGCGTCAAGAACGTGGAGCAGTAGTGGGGGCGGCTGCACAGACGCTAATAAATGGCGGAACAACCCAACTGCCTCCCGTGC
>NW_010413979.1:495-699 GCF_000710305.1 Buceros rhinoceros silvestris
ATGCCGCCAGAGCCCTTGCTGCCCCCTCCCCCTTGAGGAGCCACTTGAGCTGGGTTGGCACGGGAGACCTCTGACCCCACAGCACCCAGCAGGAGCTGCTCCTGCGAGAGGGACCCTCCTGAGCAGAGGCTGAGGACTGTGGCATGGGGAAGGAGGTGTCCTCCCTCCTCCTGCCACTGTCCTGTCTTTTTCAGCTGGAGGGCA
>NW_010413980.1:0-7618 GCF_000710305.1 Buceros rhinoceros silvestris
GAGAGAGAAAGAGAGGGAGGGAGACATACATGCAGAGGCCCTGGCCAGGCAATCACAGTGCATTCCACGCCTGAGGCTATTTACTGCACTGTTCCCTCTTTTCTGCCCCACTGTAGAGCTAAAATATGAGATAAGAAAACATGTAATGAAATGTTAATTTTGGAAGAGCTAGCTCCAGTAAATACGTGTGAATTATACCAGAAAATGCAAACACAACATGATTTTACTCTGTAAAGCGTTTACAAACATACCTTTTCAAAACAGGCCACAAACACTCTAAAATGAGTATATTTCTCATCCTACCCCACACAAGTGAAACAAAGCTAATTTTTTCTGGTTCCTTTTACACTTGACTCCACCTAATATAAGTTAATTTATGAATACTTAGGGTAACTATAAATGTAAACAAAACAAATAAAAAGGGGCTTTCCATTTATTGGCATTACTAATGACAGTAAGCATTGCTTGTGTTATAGGTGTCTATAATGTTTCACAAAGAGGGAAAGTACACACATTTTAGCTTCCTGAAGAGGACAGCAAATGCTGGAAAGATGAGCTCAATTAATAAGGGTTATGTGAATATCCAAAAGACTGTGTCAAAACGAAGACAAACATAAATGAAAAATGAACCCAAAGACAGACTCAGACTTCACACTTTAAGAAACAATGCCTAGCTATTCATGGACAAAAAGAAGCTCAATTTGCTAGCCAGTTTTGTTCTGATTTAATAGCAAACACTCATCTGTACTCCATCTTGCTAGTTAGTGCACGCTGACAGGACTGTAAAGGCTCTGCAGGAGTAATTGAGTTTTTGCCAGCTTTGCACGTTGTTGGGTCTGACCTTATGTGGAAGGCTTATTAATGTGTACGCTACGAGAGCAAGTGTCTCTGACATTTTATTCCAAGTCCTCACTGATTTTGCCGGCTCACCGCTCCCTCGAACACATTACAAAAGCTGAACTGGACATCCAAGCTTTTGCATAATTTTGAGGAGTCAGCATAACTAAAGAACATGGTCTAAACCAGAATTAGCCTTACTTCCTCTTTAACCATCTTTTCTGTCTTCTTGCGCATAAGTGAGATTGAAGTTTCAGTGAGGGAAACATGGAAACTATGTTTAGCATCTGTTCTACTCCTCCTGCCAGCCAGGATTCAGGCAGCCATACCAACTGTCCTCTGCTTCAAATGTAGCAAGAACCATTGATGTCAAATTATCAGCAGCTGTTACAGGTGACATATGTCGTCCTCGCATATCCTCACACACAGGGAAGAGTTTTTCACAATACATGGGTGGGAGCTGTGTGTCCAGGGTTGGCAACTGCTCCCTTTCTTCCTCTCAGTGATCTTAACAGGTGAGGATTTCTGGCCCACACTTTTCTGAATCCACTGACCTTGCAAGACACAGTGATGGTGAACAACCAGAGCTCATACAAACTGATATAACCTGGTATGAAATTCATACTGCCGGAAAGCATAGAAAGAAATAGCATCAAGAAATATAAAGCATTTCTCAGCTACACAGGAATGTCTGACAACTGATATAATTTGGTATCCCCAAAACAGATCTATCTGTCCTTCAGCTGCTTCTTGCATGCATTGTTTTACCTGGTCTTTCCTTGATTTCTCTTTACTAAGTAAAGCCTTCAAGCCTAACCCTACATAAGCTGTGGAAGGAAGGCTCTAACAGCAAACTCCTGCACTGAACAGCAGACAGAAAGCAGTATGGGTATTCCTTTCTTAAATACAGGAACTGAAAAATGTGCTTTCTGCTAGAATCCTAACTGCAAGCTCCTGGACCAAAAGTAATATAAAAATTGTCAGCATTCACCATCACAAAGAATAGCCACGTGGTCTGGCCACATATAAAAATAGACAAAACTATGAACACTGACAATGTTTGGCAAGGGTTTTTTACATATGGATGCCAGTTCTATTTCTAGTAAATACTTTTCATTACTCATTTACATGTTAATCTTTTTTTTCTGCATACATGTTAGTGTTGTTTCTGTAGCAGTTTGGCAACATCAAGCAGTAAGTGGGATAACGCAAGGTAAACATTAAAAATATTATAAAATAGATGTATTATAAGGCCCCTTTCAATCTTGCTGAGTTTTGTGCCTTTATGGTAATAAATTTAGTAGTGGATGGGACATCTTCCTGTATTTTGCATCTATATAACAATACATGACAGTAACGTATTGGAGCCTTTCATTTCTAGTAACTGGCATCTGGGGTAATGTAATGTGCAGAAAGCAACACCTACTGCTTACGGTGGCAGGTGGGAGAAGTCTTGCAAGTCTGTGAAGTAAAGCCTTTGGTAATACCATCTGAGGCCAATACTGGACACAGATTTTCTTTATTTCATCTTTTCTTTCTTCACATACTTTCTCTCATGACATCCACAACAAAACATAAAGATCTGTTCCTTAATTAAGATTCTTTAATTTTTTTAGTCACTGGTACTACACAAAACCTGGCTTCTCACTTGGACTTTCTGTATTAATGATAAAAGAAACAAAATGTCTTCTCTATTTAGTTTTGACTTACACTTCACAGATAAGCTAAAAAAAAAAAAGACTATCAGACTGACAAATTTGTAGAACAATAGGTACAGCAACGCCTTTAAAGTAGGCATAAAGTCATTAGGACAAAGGTGTTTACTTAATCAAATGCAAGATTACTTGGCCTACGAACATGAAGTTACAGGAAATGTGATTGAAGTAGTTCCCATCATGAGAAGTGTATGCAGGCTGACCTGTCCTTTATATGCAATGTCGGTAACTAAGGACAAAGACTTCTTTTCCTAAAGCTTGATCAAACTTGAGAAATGGTTCAAGAAGACAATAAGATGTGCAGTGGTCTAGCATAATTTGCTGGTGCTGAGGTCTATTGGGGAAAAAATACTGCAGCAGAATTTTAAAAGGCTTTGGAGGCTGTTCTAACCTGGCGATGTTTTTTGCTGAAGTTAATTCAGATTTGGGAACATGCTGGCTTGTGCACGAAATGCATCTGTGCACTGCCCCTCCGTGTCATCAACCCAGCTTCCACTTTAGCTATAACACCATTTCCATTCATCTGTACAGCAACCAGATTGAATCATGCCTCCAGTACACTCATTGCATGTATATATATGTGTATCTCCAAATACTCAGTTCTGGTTTTTTCATTTTTTCAAATATTTCAGTGGTTTGTTGCTTAAGCCCTGCAACAGAAAATATTTGGTGGATCTTTTTTATCTCCATTTATCAAGTGATTTGCTGATCAAAAATATGCTTCAAGGACTTTGAAAGTCAAGAACTTATTGGGCAGCACTGTCAAAATTCTAGCATGCAACAGCACACTAGTATGATGAAAAACATTGGCCATAAACCAGTAGGACACTCAGCAAGAACTACATGTAAAGAGGAGGATGCATGAGGAGAGACAAATACAGCCACAACCCTCGTTGTACACTGAGAGATGCTGCAGGCAGTATAGCACATTTATTGCTCGTGGAGTCAGCATTCCCACGCTCCAAAACAGACCTGTTACCCTTTACTTTGAGGGACTTGCAACAACACTGCAATTGAGAACTTGTAATTAGCTTTGCCATACGTCATCGCACTTATATCATCTATTTTTGACACCAGTTTTATGACACTTCTCATTAACGTAAACAACTTTTACTTCTCTAATCTGATTTCAAGATAATATACATGTAAGCACAAGCTCAGACCTCCACACTGCCACAATCCATTCAGACATAGGCTGTTTACGATCACTTGTCGGATGTCTATGGTTGGCCAGAAAAATTAATTCACTGTTCTATGAAGAATTCGGACATACTGGGACTTATTTTCATTTTAGATTAGACAAAAAGCTGCTATATGAAAGCTTTTACCCAAACATTTATTAAAACGATGAATTGTTACATACTGCTGTCTGTTTTTCAGATGTTAAAACTTTCTAATAAACAGTTACATTTGGAGTGGACTTGTATTTTCTGAGGGAAAATTGTTCTGATTAAGACCATGCAAGCAGCTCTGTGAAGTGTTTCCCTGCTTTTTTGCACTCAGTATCCCTTGTATAATTGATAACATTTGTCATTGAAATTGTGTGCAATTGAACTACATACAACTGTAATTAAAGAAAGGTGAGAGCATGCAAGAGAACACACCATGTGCACCTTAGCATAGCCACCCCAGACCTCACCAAGTCACCCGCTCACTTGCTGCTCTTTTTTCTATTCTTTCTCAGATTGCATCTTTCGATGCTGTAGGAAGCTGTTTATCGGGAGTGACCTAACTTTAAGCAGGCCAGGAATGTTGTTTCCACACTGGAACAGAGAGCGCACATGAGGCTGGACACCAGAACTTCACAGAACAGAGGGCAGTCTTCCAGCCTGAAACTCCGCTCGTGTCTACAACAGGCATCACTGCACGATAAAGCAAGCTGTGGTTGAACTGCTTAAAGAGCTTCTAGCCTAAATTTTCACTCTTGCTTTAAAGCCAAGTCTTTGAGCCTTGGATTCATGGCATCCAGCAATAATCGGTGAAACAAAAGACAAATGATTGATGTTTTAGCCTTGTTATAGCTTATTAATCATGATGCTCTTACGACTCTCTTCTGACCATTTGCAGAAGAAGTGGTTTCACAAGACATTTAATATGGTGTGTAGAACATACTGGAAAAGGCTACTACTTAAAATGCAGTCACCTGAGTCAGGAATTGCAGCACACATCTGGAATACGTTTTCCTTCTAAATGTCTCAGTCTTGGATTCATTAGATGAGACAAAAATCCACATTATATTCATGAGAGAGTTCAGGAACAACAATAAGCCTTGGCAAGTACAAGATAGGAAAGACAGATGTTGTCCTCACCTCCACCCATGACAGTCTTATTGCCAGCTCAGCTAACATCCTCCACCTATTGCAAAGAGCACTTTGATAGTCTGCATTAATCCAAACACAGGCCCAGCGCTGCCACTTGCCTGGAATCTTCACATCTTGCTGAGACAAACATAAAGGATATTTGGAAGCAAAGGAGAGTTACTGCCACAGCCCCACTTGAAAAAAGGAATAATCCAGTATCCATCAAAATGATGTTATGAAATTATAGGCTAGACTAATATTGGGGAAACAGCAGCAGATGTTTAAGGACTGATCCTGCAGACCTCTTTGTATATGTCATTGTGGCTGGAAAGCTGCCCAGTGGAAAAAGACCTGGGGGTGCTGGTCAACAGGCGGCTGAAGATGAGCCAGCAGTGTGCCCAGGTGGCCAAGAAGGCCAACGGCATCCTGGCTTGTGTCAGCAATAGTGTGGCCAGCAGGAGCAGGGAAGTGATTGTCCCCCTGCACTCGGCACTGGTGAGGCCACACCTTGATACTGTGTCCAGTTTTGGGTCTCTTCAAGAAGGACACTGAGGTGCCAGAGTGTGTCCAGAGAAGGGCAACGAAGCTGGTGAAGGGCCTGGAGAGCAAGTCTTATGAGGAGCAGTTGAGGGACCTGGGGCTGTTTAGCCTGGAGAAAAGGAGGCTGAGGGGAGACCTTATTGCTCCCTGCAGCTATGAAGGGAGGTTGTAGAGAGGTTGGGCATGATCTCTTCTCCCAAGTGACAGAATGAGAGGAAATGGCCTTAAGTTGCTCCAGGGGAGATCTAGTTTAGATATCAGGAAAAATTTCTGTACAGAGAGGGTTGTGAAGCATTGGAACAGGCTGCCCAGGGAGGTGGCGGAATTGCCATCTCTGGAGATGATTTAAAAATGTGTAGATGTGGCGCTGAGGGACATGGTTTAGGAACCCTGGTAGTGCAGGGTGAACAGTTGGACTCGCTCGTATTAAAGGTCTCTTCCAGCCAGATGATTCTGCGATTCTGTGTGATTCTGTGATTCTCCTGGCTTCAGTAGGACTAGTGATGTGAACAGAGGCCTCATGGCTAAGTCCAAAGGCTTAAGGTATTGTGTCTTAATGAAGAAATTCTGAAACATTATAAATTCAAATGTAGACTGTGGTGCTTTATCATATTTTCTGAAGTATAGACATTCCTGAAGTGTCAGCAAACGCTATTTCTGCCCAAGCTGTTTTTGTCACCTCTTTTCACTACAGGGTGATGTTTGCAGCACAAGGCATTCAACTCCTGGTCTTCAAGTGCTTCATAGAATGAGAAAAAAAATCACCATTCCACTATTGCAGAATAGTGGAATTCTGCAGAATTTGGAATTCTTACCAAAAGTTTGATAAGAATTTGGTAAGAATGGCTTAAAAATGGATCTTGGCTTAGAAAACATATCTCCTTCATGCTAAGCTCCACACCATATTTGGGACTACTATGCATCTCACACACTAAAATTCTAAAATTATCACAGCAAGTAGAGTTGATGGAACCACTAACTTCCAGAGATCAGAAAGTATCCATGAGCATCTGATCTGAGCATCTGAACAGCTGCCATTTCACACTCGTTTCATGTGCAGTCTCTTATCTGACTGTAAAACATGAATGAATAGTTTAATCCCAAACCAAGAATTAATAAAACAAAATAGGAAAGTCTTTCATACATGGTCACATGCCCTAGACACCATGAAAGCAATGCAGCTGGCTTGGTCAAACACAGTGATGAATACCTCCATCTTGTATCTGCTTCAGTGCACGTTCAATGCTTGAGTGGCCTCAAGAGCGGTGTGCTTGGAGGCAGCCCTGTCCACACACATCCACCGAGGAACCGCACCAGGCTTCTGAATGAAGGTGAACCTCAAAATTCTCAAGACTGTATCAAAAAGCCTAGGCAATAAAGCAGACAATCTAGTTCTGAACAGTGATGAGTCTGGTTCTGTTTCTCCTTCTGCATGAGCAGAGTGTTCAGAAACTACTTAAGGGCAGAGGGAACACCAGGTTTTACCTACTGCACCAGCAGCAGAAAGAACAGGGTTAGGTGGCTGCATGGCTGGAGCAGCACAATGATAGGTTTGGCTCGGAATACGTATTCCTGAATGATTATGTCAACCTTAATTCACCAGAGCTAAAGACAATACAATTGTATCCTGCAGATTGTATATTGTACATGTATTTTCAAAGAGACTGTAGCTTTGTATGCTTATTTTAGCACTTCCATCCATATAAAGAGCTGTGACACTGAAATTTGAATGACTATTTTTTCAGTCAATACAATAGACTTTTCTTCCTTTTCATCTTGATAGTATTGTCAATTATGAACTTTGAAAGCTTGACGTTTTTTTCTTGCTTCATGCCTGGCTGTTAACTTCTACAGCTTCAAAATGCCTAGAAAACTGGGAAAACCTGGATATAGGACATAATACCCTTTTCATTTCTGCCTCAGCTGGGGGGTAGCCTGTTGCTTTAACCTTGCTTTCCTAGTCTAGGACTTTATCAATCTGAAGGAGCAGCCAATCTACTCTGCGGAAAAATATAAACACCTGTGGTTTTCTTCAACAATCTTTCAAGCAAAGAATTTGTTTGGTAAAACAGGTGGCGTGTTTGTAAAGTGGACCACAGCCCAATTGGAAGTGAACGGAGTCTTCATGACACACCTGCTATGATCTTTTGATAATAGATTAAAAATGAGGTTGGGAAAGCGTACTGGAACCCAAAAAGCTGCCAAGCACAAGACACCAATCACATT
>NW_010413980.1:7669-9606 GCF_000710305.1 Buceros rhinoceros silvestris
GGAAAGAGTACTGGAACCCAAAAAGCTGCCAAGAACAAGACACCAATCCCATTCTAGACTTGCAATCCTATCCTTTCTGTTTTTTCCTTTTAAAATTTTTGGCATGACCAGTAGTCCCAGCAGTTTGAATGAGATGTCTTCACAAATTACTGTGTGTTTATTGGAGTTAGTCATCTGCCCAGAACTAAAGACTTTGGCTGAACACAGCAACTGTGCTGGTACTCTGGTTTTGGAACTTTTATTGAGAAAATGCTTAACATAAAGATACCACATGATTTTTTTTCTGCTTCATTCAAAAGATTTGCCCAGTGTTATCACTAGAGGCTAACATTTGCAGCTCTTTTTTCCTGCTGTTTCCTGTTTTAGCCAAAACTACAAGATTATACAATACATTTATACCAAATTTAATATTTGTTAACTGTAGTGGGTTGACCCACCACATACCTATTTGTGTGTTTAATTCTATATATCCATTATATGTATACACATAAGTATAAGAACACACACATGTTTAGATAATCCCATCCTCAATTTCTAAACAAATTTTTAAGTAAAAACAATGCAGGGGTTAAAATACTTTACTCTAAGGCACACTATGTACCAAAGACAAAGTCATCAGCAAAGTGATGAGAAATGTATAGGAAGGAATGAAGAGACCTTTGCAGCCATTGCATTGAAGAAAGAGCTAAATATTAGAGGTAAAACTGAAAAGAGCATCCAAGTTAGTTTCTTTTCCAATGAACATTCCGTTTTTATAAATGCCTAACAGCATTAGGGAAATAACACTTGGGTGATGGCCATGAACTGAACTTCTAGGTGACCCATCACTTCCCTGTAGTGCCTCTGTGTGTGGTGTCTGTGCACGTGCACATACGTGTGTGCGTGTGTGTGCATGTGGATGTGATGAGAGGGCCACTCACCTTCTGGTATGGGGAAACTTAACAGGTAATATTAGCTACCCCAAGAAATCCTGGGAAAACAAAAAGGTGTCCACTGGGCATGCTACCCATTAAATCTGGCTGGTCCTATCCAATCAGCACGCAGGCATGGCAATCAGCCGAAGGAGAGGGAGGGGGGCCGTTCTCAGGCATCTGCAGAGCTGCTTTCCTGCAGCTCAGCTTCCTCCTCAGGGACCTCCTGCAGCTGGAGATCTTCTTGCCTGCTGCAACAGGCTGGCAAGGTCTCAGATGCTTCCCTATGTTCACTCTCACACATATTTAAAATTCTCATCTTCCTATTTAGAGAACACTTATCACATCCAACACTTACTAATTTTCTTGCTTGATAGCTTTTGCAAAGCTATCTTTATTTGTACGAGTATTTTTATTTAATTCCATATGTATTTGTCTTGATATTTTTTACTGACTTCTCTGCAGTAGATAACTGGAATTAAAATGCAAATTCCTACTGCTTTTTAGAAACTCCCTACATTAAGAGCACTCTCTGTTTTTCCACAACATTGTAACAGAAAGTCTTTTGTTTACATTATTGTCCCTTCCTTCTCCTCAGCCACCTTTTATTCTGGATCTTCCATGTACACATTGAACATATACGTATATAGTACTATATGCTTCTCCTGGTATCCCCATTTCACAAGCATATGGAATTTGCTCAGACGGGTAATCTTTCTAAATGCAGAATGAACTTTCCAACTATGCCCACTGTGTATGTAAAATATGACTTCCTGTCATGATAACCTTTGCAGTGTATAGCCTAACACACTTTCCTATAATTGTTTTTAATGAATATCTTGATTCATACTTCAGCACACTTATTTTAGCCATTTGCCACAAAACATGACTAGTAAAATTAATACAGGGTGGAATGTGACTGTAGTAAGTAATTTCTGCGTGTGCAAAGATTAACACAAGGCAGTGCATAGTAAAATAGGAATAAAGTTAAGCATATGCTTCTGTTTAAGCATCTTTAACCTGCTC
>NW_010413980.1:9686-18564 GCF_000710305.1 Buceros rhinoceros silvestris
TGCTGAACCAGTATAAAGTAAGGATATTGTTGGTTTAGCTCAAACCTTAACTATGAGATCAGTCAGAGAGACTAGTATAGTTTTTGACATATTGCAGTTAGAGAGGTAGCCAAACCAATGGAGGAGAAGAAAAATGTTCTCTCATACCTATGACAGACAAAGGTTGGAGTGAATGTTCTTTGTTTGTCCCCAAACAAAATAAACCAGAGCAACCACCACAGGAGACCCTCACACGCACAAAAAAAATTTGCTACATATGAAGAACAGGTACATGTGAAGAAGAAAAATGCACATGGCGATATCTTTGACGTGACGTCAAGAAAAATCCTGCAGGTTTTTTCCCTGTAGCAGTATCTCTTCTGAACTAGTGATTACCAGCGTTTATGACTCTTAATAAAACCATGCCCTGGAGCTCTGATATTGACTGTATTTTTCAATGCCAGCAACATTAGCTTCAGAAGGACAGAAAAGACCACCCGCTGCCGTTGGCGAAAGGCAAACTGAGAAAGTCAATGCAGATGAAGACGATCTCAAGTCCAGACTCCTGAGATATGCATTTGCTTCAGCAATAGAAACCATTAAGATGCCTTCCCCCATACCCCACTATTAAGACCAAGTGTCTAATAAGTGTAACTATATGAAATGAAGCTGTGTGGATGAAGCTTATGATATGCTAAAAGAAAAGCTTTTTATTTACTTTTCTTGGGATCATATTGGAAAATAACTCTGGTATATAAATTTCTTTATATGCCGTATGCGATGCCCTCAAACATACAGGAGAGGTATGTGGGCTGTTTCTCTTTTTATTGTTTCCCCCAACAAACTCATTTCCTACAAGCTGCTCCCATATCTTTTGTGCCACATCCAGCTTCCCAGAAAAACAGCAGGAAAACAAAGTGTGAACTCAAAACAACCCATTTCCACAGAACAATGTGCCATACCAAGGAGAGAGGGAGGCAGAGGGGGGAGGGCTAGGGGGGAGGGGAGAGAGGCAGAGAGCTGTTTTGATGCTGCCAAGGGACTTTAAGAAAAAAGGAAGGAGGAACTTTTAAAAGTCACAGAGAGGAAGAGTTGTGTAACCGTAAATATGCAACAGGCAAGTTGCCAACTATTTCAAAGGATTTGAGGTTTCAAAATCATCAAGAAGGATAACTGATTTGCACTCTGGGTTTTAAGCTTCCAGGAACACCTTTATATGTCTGGGAGACATATAAAGACTTTTTATAGACTACTCAAAACATACTTGGTCATGATTTCAAGTTGAATTGGTAAGGAATGTAAACAGACATCATTTATGCTTCTCTGCAATCTAGTAAAAGGAAAGCACGGACTAAATAAAGCTAAATGGTACATGTCATTCTGCAAGAAAGGAAAACCAGAAGACCATATTGATTTAGCTCCTGGCTGACCTGAGCAATCTCCAAAGTTCCTGGTATTCAGTAAACTAAGACAACCCACACATAAAACTCCCATAGGTATAATGCGTACCACTCATTGAGACACATGTGATAAAAGTCAATGACAAATGTCACCATGCCCTTTTAAAATCCTGTTTCCCTATTTGGCTTGTCAAGGATATAAAAGCGGAAAGAAGGAATGAAAGTAAATAAGGAAAAAATTATTTCAGTCTTTCTGTCCATGACAGTTATGCAAGTAAGAAAGAAAAATTTGTAGAATTAACACAACAACGGGAATGCTTTTTCCTCAAATCAAGAATCTGACCAGATCTGAAATCTTTGGGTTGGGAGACACTGATTTGCAGTGAAAAAATGTGGTTAATTTCTTTTTTCTGTTGACAAAAGGCAAAAACTTGCAGTTAAAACCCAGAGTCCAAAACACCACTATGTATCAGCAAGACCTGGCATTACCACGAGAGGTGTGCTCTGCAGAGGAGGTATGGGGCAACTCACATCACAATGTGTTGGCTTCCTACTGTGGACTTTTAAACTGTCGTAGTACTGCAGCAAAAAAGACCTTTCAAATGTCTCTGATAGACTTCACTAACCATGAGTGTTATGCAGTGTTGGACGCAAGAAAGAAAGGGACTCTGCTGTCTAAGGCAAAGCGGTAGACCTTGTTACGAAATGCTTGCAGCTAGCACAGAAGGGGCACAAGTTGAGGGAAACAGATAGAAAACACAAGTTAGGTGCATAGTGTGACCAGTGTGACTGTGACAGTTGTGTCAGAGGTTATTTTTCAATCTGAATGAGCTACACAGAAGATAATAAAAAATGAAAGGCTCCTACACATGGCAGCAAGACGTGGAGTGGAGGTGAGGAGAAAAGACTGAGGAATGGGGAAGGAAAAGCAAAGAGTCTGAACAAACAGCAGAGTCTGGAACAAATCCAGCTAAAACCATACAAACAACTCATCCCTGTCCAGGCTCCTTCTTCATCTGCTGTCTCTAGCTCTCCTCTAGCTGAGCTCCCTTTCTGTATCAACATCGTAGTGGCAAGAGGACAACTGGAGGGATCTCTCCACTTTAGATGCTTTTTGACTGCCCAGGACCATCCAGGACCATCCATGAACCTCACAGTGTAGAGAATATGCAGGAGCAAATGCAATGTGCAATATTGATGCTGCCCTCCTGCATGCCCCTGTCAGCCCTGAACCCTCCCTGCTACAGAAACCTGTTCAGGGAGGGATGGAATATCCCTGCAGGTTCTTGCTGCGGCATGTTCCCTAACACAGTGCATCCCACCAAAGGGAAGATGGTTTTCACTCCTGTGTGCAGAATCCTCGTGCCCTACTCCAATGTTGGGGCTTGGCTTTCGATAGTGTCAACAGCTGAGGTAAACCAAAGGTGACAGTGAGGCTATACGAGTACTAGATGTGAGGGCAGGAAGGTGGGCTTTTAATGTTTTATTTTCCCTCTGAGAGCTTGACAGACTGAAGATTGGAATTTGATCAAGGAAAGTCTTAGAGTTTTCTTAATATATCATTCAATTCCCCTGGAACACATCCAGTTAATGAGGCTTTGGTAGCTATGGGTGTTCAATACATTTGCAAGTCAAGGAATTAATTGTGTTGCACACATATATATAGGTGCCCAGCCTCAGGTACCCATGTCTGAACTAGTTATTTGTTCAAAGCATGAATTTCTCAAGACTGTAATTCTGCAGCCAGTCCTGAGGATCTCAAACGCTAACTTAACCAAAACAAAATTAGTGTTCAATGTGAATTAATTTTGCTCCATCACGGTTAGCAGAAACCCGTAACTGGTTTTACTAAGAGAATGCCGACGCTTCTGAATGTCCTTTAAATACATAAAAGCTTCCTATAAGATACTTCCTCTAAGACTGAAATCTAAACCAGATCTTTAGAAACAAACTCTTCTGTAGGAATATGGAAAACAGATCTAAGGCTTCAAGAGGATTTTTGCTTCCTCATGTTGAGTATTTCATCATTGACCAGGCATGTTTTAAAGCTGTTCATTACCCTCTGAAGCTTCAGACTTCAGTTATGACTGCAGAGAAAATGTTTCCTAGAAACATTTAAAACTCCTGCCACAACTTCTTCTATTCTACATTTTCCACAAACAGGCTTTGCATGTTGAGTACACTAAATGTATTTGTCACATGCACCAATATTTTTTTTAATCAGTTATTTAAAAAATCAGTTCTTACTTATGCAGTTTTTGAAATCTGGAGTTCCTGATTCTGTATTTCTAGTAAAATCCATGAGGATATTCTTCTAACTTACAATACTTTTTAACTGTCAGTGAAATCATCAATTATTGCCACAAAAACTACACTACTCATTTTAAAACTTGGTAGCTTTGAATTGTACACTGGTCTTTTGTATGAGCACTTCTGTTGTCATAAATTATTTGCAAATAAGAGCTAACAGCCTTTAATTTATAGATATTTGGCAAAGCACTAGAACAACTTCAGCATTAACTGAACTTTGTGGCAGCCTATGAAATTTTAGCAGCTGAGTAGTATAATGTCCCATTTCATGCCAGATTAAAAGTTCAGAGAGCTTAGTAACAACATTTATTCTGTGGGAAATAGAAAAGCTCTGAAAATCACAATGGAAGCGTCTCAGATGGGAACCTGAAAAAAAAAAAACCAGCTGTTTCAGAAAATACACAGTGATTTTTTCAACTGCCACTGTGGATCTGTAGATACAACTGAAAAGCCTCCCTTCCCGTGCTCTGCTCAAGTCGTTAGACATCAGATTGTGCATGTGCAAAACTTGCTGTGATTCATCAGTGCTACATAACTCTGTGTTCCCACCAGGCTTACAACACGGGAATTAAAAAAGGCAAAATGCCCTGTAATTAGCCAGCAACAACAGGAGTAATTAGCAGGCTACTGATTACACAAACAGGAAAGTTTTGGACTTTTTTCTTCCTCTATTTTCATTATTCAGAGGGAAAGACTTTCCCATAGGAAAAGATAATCTTGTAAGCACTTTGACAAGACCTGAATTTGCAGAGTCAGGTGAACTGTGTTTCTGGTCGAAAGGGGAGTAAGATGTTTGTGTGGGGATGCAGGAGACAGTGTGAAACCAGCTCTGTCCTTCAGAAACATGTATTTAGAAGCGGGGCACAACTGAGTATTACATAAAGCAGAAAAACTGCAATCTGAGTGAAAAAGAACACAGAAGGAGAGATCAAGTAGTCCTACAGGAGATCAAAGAAATCTAGAGAATATGGATGATTAAAAAATAGGCCGAAGTCTGTGGGACTGGAGGATCCTGCTAGTGGCTGGAACACTGGGAAGACATGGAGTGTAACAAAGTCAACCAGATAAACAGAAAATTAGAGGCAGTCAAGGTAATGTTCATGAGGACTTCGATGTGGTGAAGATATCCACAGGGTTACAATTTATGTGACAGACTATCCATCTCTTAGCATTGTAAGACTTCAATACATGGAGACAAATGAGGTGGGGTTTTTTTGAGAAATGTACAAAACTAACTTAAAAAGTTATTCATTTTAGTTCAAATATATATTTTGATCACAGGCTATAGGAAGCTTAAAAAGTGAATCAGAAAGGAATACTAGAAGAGAAAGGAGAAAAAAAATATATTGAAGGTCAGGGAACTGCACACCTCTATTGCAAGCTTCTGCATTAAATTTCCTGTCACCTCAGAGAAGATGGCACTGACATTTGGTATTTAATGGACACACTGGGTAAAGCCTGGAATAGAAGGGATGGGTATTAACGCGTTCATACTACGGCAAAAACAGAAGATAGAGCTTAGAAAAACACAGTGGCTGGCTGGGTACATTTTTCATGCCAGCTCTGCTGGGGCTTTTTAGCAGAAGGACAAAACAAGGAATCACAGCGAAGCTTCTTGCTGAGCCAGCTGAGTTTACAAATAAGTCTTACATGAATCTCTGACATGTTATGCTACACCTTTTGTTAAATGACCTGCCCCACAAACGATGTGTGGTAAGGAGAATGCATTCACGTATACGAACCGGGGACAACTCCTTGTGAACTCTTGCCCTAGTTGTGCTGGGACCGCTACGGGCATCACATCCCCCAGAACAGAGATGACTCACTTTGCCATTTGCTAAGTACAAGGCAGGTAGGGAAGTTCTTGTCTTTGTCCTGACACAACTTGCCTGGAAAGTAAGGCATTTCCTTGTTGCAGAGGACAGCACATCCGCTCCGGCAGTGGTGATCTCCCAGAGGATGGCAGCGGCCTTTGCGCAGCATCTGCCAGGCTCCGGCTGAAGGGTGCAATAGCGATAGCTGCTTAAGACCGGACATATCTAACAAAAGCAGCTCAGGGGCTTTGCACAAAATAGAGTCTTGTACGACTGCCCCCTGTTCTGTAAAAGCAAATGCAACTATTTAGCTTGTACTTTGAGCTTTGAATTCTCTGTGCATTTGCCTCATTCACATGAAAAATGAGGACATTTTGGTGGTGTTCTGTATAGGACTTCTTTGCACGCAAAACTAGACTTTTTTTGGAAGTTTAGGCCCCTGTTCTCCTTTGCTTGGCCACATGCTCATTTATTTACACAGGTCTGGTGATTGTAAATGGTCTCTGAAGTACTGGAGATTACAGTTTATACTCACTGTCATGAGCATCCAGGGTATAACAACTTTGTTTTTTTCTCCTAGTGTCCCGTGTATACTGATAGTTTCAAAAAGTTTAAAACTTTGTCCTCCTTGGGATTCTTCATGACTCAAACCAATTTTGTTTTTCCACCTTTCACCTCGTTTTTCTCAGCACTGACTGGCACTGATTATTATTGCTTCAGTTGATGATGCAGTAGTTTGTAAATTATTTTGAAGGAAATTGCATTGTTCCTGCTTCTGCTCAGCATCTAGTCTTAGTGTCATTTTTAAACTTAGAAGCTTCATTTTCAACATCATCCCAATCCTGTTTGCTTTATCTTATCTAATTAAAATTTTAAGCTTTAATTCTGAGAATTGATCAAGCTTCCTTTTCAACGACAGTAGTTGTCAACTTTCATGGTGTTACTGAACCTTAGGATCCTTTGGTCCTAAATTCTAGGTTCAGCTGAAGATCATTAGTTTTCATTTCAGTTAAAAAATCATGAATTTCAAGGTTTAAAAGGCAGACAAGATAAACAATACAACACATACTATTCCCTGAAATTCTATGATTTTTAAGCTTACGTTGTGGTGGTACAATTTGCCCCTACCTGTGGGCCACCCACTACAGAGTGTGATTAGCCTCTCTTGGTCATGCAACAATCCACTGGAAAAGTCAAATATGAATTGCGAAAGGTAGTGTACCAGAGTGCTAACACACCCCCTTAACATACCTCCCCTGTTCTCCGGGAACAAGAACAACAGCTACCTCCTGCAGTGAAACAGAGAGTTGAGGCACCTTCTCCGTGCACCTGGCTCCTACTTCCCTCCTTATCGTCTTGGATGATTGGCTGACCATCTTACAACCTGGTACACTTGTACTTGGTCATGGCCCAAAGGGGCGATATCAGGGCCCCAAGACCCAGCAAGCTCTGGACATGCACAAACCAAAATACTCCATCACTTGAGTTAGGCCAAAACGGAAAAGTACCCAACAAAAGTGAATTATCTCAGACCCTATAAACAGTGATCCAAAATGAGACCCGTGGAGCTCTCCTGGACTGCAGCAGGCTGCATCCAGCATCCCTCCTGAGTTGGGATGTCTCTCAGGACCGTCCGTCAGCAAAGCCCTGAGTGAGACCACCTCCTTGAGACTCATTGCCATCCCACTGAGAAATGCTGATGCATTGTGAGTATTTTAGCTAAACTTGAAGGCAGAAATTTTAACTATAGACTGGCCTCTTTTACCTACCTCTCTACCTACTTAGGTGTTTGATTTTATGCATTTACTTTTGACAAGTGTGGGCATACATATATTTCGCTGGATCCAAGCTTTTCTGTCTGTCTGTATGTGTGTCTGTATGTTTTATGTTTATACATATATACATATTTTGATTTAAGGTACCTTGTAGTAAGTCAGTGTGAATCCTGTCATTCTCTATACGTAATTAAATCACTGCTTTTCTTTGAGCTGGTTAATCATTAAGTGCTGCTAAAATTCAACCTTTTGATTTACGTTTTACTATCAATAAATCCTGAATTGCTGCTAAATCAAACCGTGCCAAACATATTCATCCGTGACACGTCACCATCTAGTGAATTCTGAATTCTGAACATTTTGTACTAACAAAAACTATCATTCCTTATTGTCATCTCAATTTCAACATCGCATCCCACTACTTTCTACTGCCATCTCGTAACTTTCATATGGAACCTTTTGCAACTTTTTAACTCGTCTTATTCAGCCTTCTTAATTTCTCTTAGTCCTCCTCTTCTCACTAAGGAAAGGAACAGAAGAGCAGCTGGGGGAAAAAAAGTAAAACAATGTCTTTGGGCTTACAGACACCCCGCTTAATGCTGACCTTTCTCAAGTATCCTACCAGCCTCCTTAACTGATCCTCTCCAGCGTCATAAAAGCCTTCAAGCCCCCCTGAATTGCAATATTTGGAGAGAAAATTCCTACTAAGATACATAGAGGTGCTTTATCTTTTCTTGCGATATTACAGACATTGGATGTTTCAGATCTTAAAAAACGAGCTGAAGGTTTTTCAGTCACTACAGAGGAAGTCCAATTCTCCAAGAGGTTAGATTGCTAGCTATACTTCTCCACAGCTTCAGGAGCAACACTTAATATTGGACATCTGATCGCAAGAATCCATCTGAATTCCAGCTTAAAACTAGGAACATGACCAGAAATGTGTTTTACTCATTATTTTTATTAATTAAAAAGCGTACCTTGAAATCCCAGGTGACTGAGTGTTTGCTTGCATCAGGTCCTTAGACAAGGTACTTGTTTTGTGTGAGATCTACCTCTGCACATGGGATGAGGTCAAGACCTAAGCAGTACTAACAACACATGCAGTCCCTTAAGAAGCGGGTAAGCAATGTCCAGGCAGTGTGAGTAGTTATTCTGCAAGGTCTCTGCCCTGTGTTGAGTTCAGCCCTCTTACATGAAAAGTTCAACATTTTTAAGCCAGGCCTTAGAAACAGAGGACTTAAACCAATGCACTTTGGTTCTGCTTCCTGGCTTTTAAGTCTTTAGTGTCATTCTTCAGTACTAGAGAGTCTTTCGTCAATGAAACCTGAAAACTTTGAGTGTTTGTATAATTTAAGAAACTGCCCATTAAGAAAACCGCTAAATATCACATGATTGTTGATAAAAGTTGTGACAGTTCGCAAGAACTGCACCCTCCAAGAAGCAGCTGAGACTGACAGATTGAGACCAAACAAAACCTCTCTGAAAAAGAAAAACAGCACTATGAAGACCCAAGCTCTGACAAGAAACATACTCTGAATAGAATTTGGTCTGGTCTGGATTCTAAAAGGTTAGATTAAGTATGTGATGAAGATGGGGGCGG
>NW_010413980.1:18648-25501 GCF_000710305.1 Buceros rhinoceros silvestris
GGGGTGTGGGGGGGGGGGGGGGGGGGGGGAAGTGAACCTGAAGACAGCTAAGAGTTAACATTCATGCTAACCAGAAAGGATCTGGACACCAGTATGGAGAAAGAATTCATGCACAAAAATTACTTAAAAGTCAATAATTTACACATACATTCTATGGATTGTGCTTTACTTGAAAATATATTTTAACATCTATTTAAACACATTTTTTTAAAAAGCTGTTGTAGTTGTCAAATTTGCAAAATGCTTGCCTGCCAAGCAATTTGCAATTTGTAGATTTCATTTTGAATGTCTGAAGCCAAAGCTTCCCATCCAAAGTGAGAAAACAAAATGCAAAAGCATTGCACAAGTAGTAATAGCTAATGGCAGTTTTTTGTCCAAAAAGCATGTCATTGATACCCATGCGGAAAAACCCTAACACAACACCATCAAATGAGAGGTCTGGGGAGTTTTAAAGGGAACAGTCACTACTTTGCAAACCAAAACCTGACTCTGTTTCATACATTAAAGGTGGGAGGGAAAATACAGGAGAAGTTTTGCAAAACGGCAGTTTTTTAGCATTTCAGCTGGTTAAAACTACAGGCTGGGAGGTAGAGACAAGAAAGAAGAGTACAGTGAAGCCACTTTTGCCCAAATTCATCTCCTGTGTGACCACCTTTCTTCAACTTTCTATTGCATTATATTGCTAAACAAAGACTTTTCCTCAGGAAAAAAAAAACCACCACTTTCAGTTTTTCTTACTTTTTCTAGAAAAGTAGAATCGATAACTAGGGTTTTTCTCACATGAGTGAAAGCAGCTAAGCGGCATAGCAACACTTTCCCATTCTGAGTAAGCAGTCCATCTTCAAAAATCCACCCAAAGTCTCATGGAGCAGAAACAGTAGGAACTCTCAAGTTGACCAGCACCTTGGAAAATTCAGTTTCTTATGCAGGGGTCTAAGCAAAGACGTAACAAACTGACCTTAGGGATCTTT
The DNA here is from genome assembly GCF_000710305.1 of Buceros rhinoceros silvestris. Taxonomy (NCBI): domain Eukaryota; kingdom Metazoa; phylum Chordata; class Aves; order Bucerotiformes; family Bucerotidae; genus Buceros; species Buceros rhinoceros. The sequence continues at coordinate 19,620 of NW_010413980.1, forward strand.
TTTTTTTTAAAAAAAAATTCTCTCTGGTCCGTTTGAAGACTGTCTATTAAACTTCCCTCCTTTGGCATAAAGCACCAATGATTTAGTTGCGGTTGTAAAGATTTACTATGCACTCTTCCTATTTTATTAGAACCAGTAATGGAACCCACTTGAATTTCTCTTTGGCTTTGAATGCACACTGCTGAAGGGTATGACATCCAGGGGTTACATTGTTGCCTACCTTTCATTTCAGCTTTATAACTTAATTCAGTGCATTTCCTTAAAATCTGTGGACCTTAAATCAAAGGAAAATTTATTTTTAATCTCACCAGTATTTAAAAAAGCCCTAAGAATTCAGCAGTAAGGTTATTAGACAACTTTGACAATTAAAATAAAAAAGAAAATTAAGAAATTGTCAGAAGCTTGTAGATTTCTAACAAAACCTGTTTTTTTATACAATTCCCTGGTTTCATTAAATGTTTATAAAACATAAAAATAAACACTTTCAGTAAAGACCTTCATTGAAGCATTTTCAGGAGAATAACTGTTTCTTGACCAATATTGCTAAAAATGCATGCAAATTTACTCTTCTCACTATGTGGAAGTCCCATGCATTGGAACAACGATGACTTTTTTGCTGTGCATCTTCAGACAAGGATGACGATCTTTTTCTCCGTGCCCTTTGCCTATATTTTTGCTCCATATCAGAAGAAATTTCACGATTTTCTGATGACTTCCTCGACCAAAGTCTCCTCACTACTTAACCTGTCTAATGTTGTACATATGCTGATACCTCTGTCCTTACAGGTGTACAAAATGTGCTGGATTTGTCTCATCCGTTCAACAGAAAGAAAGCAGGGGATGCCACCTTGCCACTGCAAAGCTCAGCACAACAAGGCACATTTGCCCACTCTTAAACAGCAGTGGAACAGCTCAGGTGCTTTCAGTTCAGCACACATCGGTATGGTTTGAAGGATCACATCTACAACAACCACTCCGTTAATACTGTCCTCCCTGCGACCCTCCACAGAGCTTGCTTTTTTGGCTGGGGCAGCCCAGGCTGATTCAAAGTTCACTGAAGCAATGGAGAGACTCAGCACCATTGACAGGATCAAGCTGATCTGAAGCCAGGACAGGAAACCCTGAGGAAGCATAAGAGCTACCCTGTTTGCTGCCTTGAATATTTGTTTAGTGTTTTGAAAGTTACTGACTAAAGCTGTGTGGAAGAAACTTGGCAGCCAGAGACTTTTGCCAAGTTGTGTTATTTTGATTGTATCAGAACTCCTGAAATGAACCCAAAAATCCAGCAAGACTTTTGTGTTCATGCTGTAGCCTACTTGAACTCACTCCATCCAACCGTTCAGGATCACCCTGGACTGGCAGATCTGCTGCAGTCTTGGCTAGCAAGGCAATATCACGCCAACAATGTGATGTGCCCGGCTCTCCTCTCACTTCTCCTCTGTAGCCCATCGGATATAGTGGATCCGGTTCTGATTGATTCCAGCTTAGAACAAGAGGAAAATTCAGCAGGTTTGTTGTAGAGTGCAAGGTACAACTCTCAAAGTCTGAACTTTTTCGAGTGGCCACCATGATGTATTTTCTCTCACTGAAACAAGCATTAACTGAAGTGGCCATGTCCATCAGTTCACTGGACAGAAGTGTAGTCCCAGGTCCCGCATCTCACAAGTGGCTATCTTGACTAAAATTTTCAACAAAAAGACACCTTTGGAACTAAAAAATTACCACATTTAGAAGAGAACAGACATGAAAAAGGAGCCTATGGATGATTCAGCTGGAATTTGTGTTCATTAAGAGGGTTAATATAAATGTTCCTGATTGTTTCTGTTGTTTATGAATCTCGACCTTCAGAACAGCACTGAAATGTGCTGTCTCCTAAAGATGTTCCCTACGATATGACACACACTTTGTATTGTTTCACTGCACACAAGCATTAATATCCCAGAAGTAACCCACCCTTCTTTTAACGGCTGGTGACAGGTCCAATGGCTGAGCAAAAATCAGTTGAAGGAAAGGGAAGTCTTGTCGGAAATGAGATTAATCTTGTAACGAGTGTTCAGCCCTGATAACCCATCTGTGCAGAGAACTGCTTTAACTGGAGAGCAATTAACCTTCACCTGACAAGCTCTGTCCAACCGTTATAAACAACATTAAAGGCACAGGATCCCTCTCTTTTTCCCCCTTTACGTAGACTAAACAATCAGATTCTGAATTCCATTAAAATTGTGCATGTAGCAGTGCCTTGATGACAAATCGCAGGAAAATTTTTTAAAACGTAATGGCTGTATGGAAATAATGTGAAAAATGTCTCTGGCCTCTACTTTAGTGAGTTGATCTGATTACTAAGAAGCAACAATTTTGAGCACTTCCAAGGGAATACCTTACGCATGAGGGAAGCTGATGTGAACATGCCAAAGACTAACAATAATAAAAAATGCATGCAAGTAGATAAGGGCTGGCTAACCACATCCCAGGAACACTGCTTTCAGGACAGAGCGCGATTTCCCCAACACCCCTGCGAACCCAAAACCGAGGGGCAGCATCCTAGAGTTTCTTCATCCATGGCCTTGTGGAAGTTACTTCTCAAAACTAACCTCAACTTGCAGAACCCATCTGCAGTAACTGGGCTTTGGGGGTAAATCTCCACAGCACCAGCTCTTCCACCTGACAGCTGGTGCTCCAAGTGATGCTTTCACTGTGGTCTCTGGAGGGGTCTGTAAATCCAATTCCCAGCCTGTTAGACCACAACATGAACATAAACAACTGCTTTTTGTGCAGTAGTCTGAGGAGATAACTGATCATAGGTCTATTCTTCAAAGATGAAAAGGCGCGTATATATGAAGGCACAACAACAATGGACTACTCAACTCTATGGGTAAAGGCCGAGATACGGATCTCAATCACAGTAGCAGAAACCTGAAATAACTCCAGGGGAATCACTGGCAAAATAATGCACAAAATTTGGGCTGAGCTCCTGAATAACTTGAGTGAAAGCCTGGCCCCAGTCAAGCCATTGACTTCATTTTGGCCAGTTCCACTTCAAGTTTCATAAATGCTCATTCATTTTACTCATGTGCCTGAAAGCAATTACCTTGAAGTGGTACGATCACAGTGAGGGGGTTCTGTCTTTGTTTACTTTTCTTTTGCTCTAGATTTCTCTTTTTCTTAGCAGAAGTTTAGTCACGGGGTTTTTTTTCAGCATGGTGAGGCAAAATGACTATTTCAGTCATTTCAGTTGAATATACACCTTACTGTGGATTGCAAGAGATGGCTGTGACCCTTTAATATATCCAGAACATGCTCGGAACTATTGGTCAGAGAAGTCCACCTCAAGGGCTAGCGGAACGTACATTTTATTTGGTGACGTACGCAAATAAGGAAAGGATGTAGGTAGCAAGGAGTTGGAGGGAGGTTGCTTGCTCTTCATCGGACGGAATGACGATGGATTTTGAAGCACCCTGATTTGCAGTATTGTAAAATGCAGGGTCACTTTTCCTACCATTGTAGAGAAGAACCCTCATATTTCGTAGTCCAATGTAACAGCATTGGTCTTAATTTTTTTACACAAAGTGATGTCTTGTACTGTGGCTTAAATGTTGAAATAGTAACAGGTAGAACATTACCTTTATACCAAACAAGAAGGGCTTAGATTCTTTCAGTGAATTAGATATGAACAGCTAGGAAGTTCCTGTTGAAAGCATTTCCTGTATTGGTAGTCCCTGATTTTGGTGACTTATCTGAGTAGGAAATGAATGCAGGAAGTATCTGTCTACAGACTCTTTATCATCGAGGTAATTGCTGTGGCAGCATTTTACTGTTTATCAAGGTAATAAACACATAATCTAAAAAAAGATGTTTTTTGACTCTAAAGAATGAGGTTTAAAAAAGATCTTACAGGCTAGCATTGCAGTTACGCAAAATCTTCCGTGTAGAATTAACATGCTGCTACTTGTTTCTCAACACAACTGTAACTAGGGATTTGTCAAACTAAATATTTCCAGTCTTCTGTGGCTTTTTCCCCAGTTACAGCACTGTTTCCCTGTATCTCACTCTCTCATCTCTCTTAAGTCAGGTAGGTAATTTTAAAAAGTTCTGCCACTTCCCATAAATAGTTATTCACCACCTCTTCCTGCAGGTATTTGCATATACCCAGTCCCCATAATTTGTTGTATTTCCTTCCCATCTATCAGGCACTACTTGACATGGCAACACATACATTTAACTAAGCAAGTCAGATCTTTTCCTAGTGTTAGAAGGTTACAAAAACCTAGTGGCGTCATTTCCCACCCACTCCAAATATGGACAAATATACACTAAAAGTGAAGGGAGACATCATTTCATATGCATACCTTCCACTCATTAATTTCCACATTAATCAACAATTAATTAATTTCCGAATCCACCATTCCAAAAGACCATTTACCTGGTCCACTGTATGTGTACGATCACTTGGTGTGTCCTTCAGCCTAGCCTTAAAAAATTGCTATTACTCATGATTTTTTTTTAACTTTCAATGTTCAAGGCCATTTTTATGACAATAATTGTCTTTTTACTAATTTTACTTTGAAACATAAACAATTTATGACATGCTAATTACCAGCAGTGAAAATCACTCACTTGTACACAGTAGTTATTAAAAAAATTACTAATATTACTTGATCAATACCCACTACCTTGAAAGCAATGTCCAATCTCTCTAATAGGATGACTATGTGCATAGTAAAATTCAGCAACCTGGTGCCTAAGGATGCATGCCAAGGAAAGAGAACTTCCTTGAGATACAGGTTTGCAACCTGAATCTCAGCAGAATTTCTGAGACTTCTTCTCCCTCTGTTCACTGTTCTCAGGTTTTTTGAGGATTATACAGCCCTTGTTTTAAGGGAGCTGGGGGGGGCGGTGTGGAATAAATTGAGGGACACAGAACTACCCAACCTCAGTCAGCCTTGGATACAACATTCAAAACACCCCCTTCAACCACAAAGACATGTCCATCCTGTGAGGGGAGGATCGACACCGTTTTCATACAAGTGCTTCCAAGTTTCTGTATCATTGTTGGTATTTTGAACACAATCAACATTTCTTCTACAATATGCAAATAAACATTAAGTTCAGAAAGATGACTGGCAGAACACATGCCATTTTGTCCGACTATCGGCTTTAGGTACTGACAGTCTGAGAAGCTGCTGGCATTTCTTTACTGCATCATTATCTGTCAAAAGAAAGTAATTTTTAATGGTTAATGATGACTCTGATAGGAACCACACTGCAGTCAATGACAAGATTTTGGTTAACTTGACAAGGTTTGGCATGGCATGTGGTATTTTCTGCTGTAGCACCTTTACTTTGTTAATATTGATAATACAAGTGATACAAACCCTATTTTTCTTTTTCTTTTCTCCACTTCACTGATTTTAAAAATAATTCTGTTGGCTTTATTTAGAAACTTGCATTATGAAGCCTACTTCTTTTTGAGTGAGCAGCATCATACATTTTCACTGGTTTATTAACTGTCAGTTGGAAAATAAACATCCTCTTGTGGCATTCACATTTCTCAAAACTACTTCTGTATTTATCTTTCAGCAAGTCATTCTCCAAAAGCACTTTATTCTTTTAACATTATTTCTGAAAGGCCTTTTATAACTCACGGAACTTACTGAAAAACATTTTGTTAAGAGATAATATAGTCCTTGTTAGGAAAAAACAAACTCACTCAAACAGTCAAACATACGCTTTTTCCAGCTGTTGTTCATGGCCTGGGGACTTAATTTTAGACAGCAAAATCCTTATATTTGACTTCGTTTTTTGGCATATGTAGCTACAAACCAGACTGGGTTAACTGACTGGTGATGAAAAACAAAAGAAAACACTGAACCCCCCCCCCCCCC
>NW_010413980.1:25601-30453 GCF_000710305.1 Buceros rhinoceros silvestris
TTCTTCTGTTCTTACATGACTATTCTTTCCTCGAAATTGTACATTTGTATTTGAGTCAGAAATACTATTTTACCTGGAAATAATTACAGGTAAATAATTACAGGTCTGATTCTACTGCCTTTATTGGAACAAAATCTTCATGAAATAGGTGGAAACTGAATTAAGGAGTGGAAGATCAGGCTAAGTGTTCTTCTTTCTGATTCACCAGAGCACTCAGATGTGTGCTTAACTTCAGGAGAGTTGTGTCCTATCACCAAAGCCAATAGAATTATTTACAGGCTTAAAGCTAAATATACCATTGGATCACTTGCTAACTGAGATGAAAACAAAAATGGCAACATCTTTATATTTTTTTTATGCAAGGAACAGAATTACAAATTACTGTATTAGTTCTGTTGGATTCAGTGCAGATGTGGTCCTCTAAAAAAAGACAAATATTTCCATACAACAAGATTTTTTTTAAAAAACTGTCTACATCTTTCCTTGGCTTCAGAATTATTTGAATGAGTACTTAGATTTTCTAAAAGAAAAGTGAGAGAAAAGTAATACTACAGAGAGAATCAGAGAGACTAACATCCCTCACAAAAAATAAAAAACCCTTGCCACTATATACTGCTTTACTCAGCATATCCATACTCTTTCAAGCCTTAGAAACCACAAGGATTGCCCTGTCCTTTATCAAATACACAAACTTTTTCTAGCAGAAATTGTAGCTTCCATGTTAACAGCCTATTAGAAATCAATAATAGAAAGTGGACATGCATACATTTACAAGTAAACTAGAGCAAAAGAAATATCCACAAGTGTAATCCATGTCATTGTAAAGTCAAGATAACCTATTGCAGCACTTTTCTAAGCATAATTGCGTTGGCAGGCAGGGAGAGAAATAAAACAAGGCTTGCTACAAGGCAAGGAAGTAGAATTCTAGTTGTATTTTTTTGTTTAATGTTCTTTCCTCCACTATAGGATAATGGGGGAAAAAACCAAAATTACCTTCCGGGTAAGTATTTTTACTTCATCCCAGGGTAATATTTAAGTAATTTCTGCTCTGTTCTATTAAAAAATCCACCAAAAAAAGCAGATGCCTAATTCAGAAGCCTTTGATGTTTTCTAAAATTGTATTTACCGTAACTAGTGGGATGCTTATAATTAGCAGCACCTTATTGATAAGACAGTCTTCATCTTCAGCGCTCTGCACCACTGTGCTACTGAACACCTGTCAGATACTACTTGTGCCAGAAGGAAACACGCCACCTTAGCGCTGAAATCCTGACTGTTAGGAGACTTTCTCCATTTGAAAAAAACATTTTACCCTTCGAACACCAAAAACCAACTATGAAGTTAGCCACCCGGTATAGGGAAGTGAATGCATTAGAAATATCAGCCCCCTGATTGCATACCAAAACCAAAATCCTGGCTGTGGAGGTGCACACCTTGTCCCACCACTCTCCTCTCCGCAGTTTCTTACGCGACCCTCCATAGGAGCTGGCCCTGCTCTGGTCAGAGGGGGAGTTCCCCAGCCTGAGCGAGAGAGGCTGCTCTTACAGCATAAAGGTTAGAATCAAAGCAAGCTGTCCATGTCCCGTGCCTCAGGAAAAGGCACTGCTGAATTCTCCTCCTTAGGAAAATACTTCTGCTGTGGTGCTTTCCCCATCATGGGAAAGAAAGGCAAGAGGGCAGCGGAAGGAGGGCAGGGGATGAGGAGAGAGATATCTCCCAGTAAAGCCACACATGTGACGTTAAAAACAGTGCCAGAAATTTTACACAAGTGCTTTCCTTCATAGATATTGATTAAGCCAGCCCAATTTTTCATGAGCCATGTGTGTCTCATGGGTCTCTCTGCAGGCTTATGATAGAAAAAGGATAAATCGAAGCCTTACAGTGGGGCCACCCTTGCATGTGTGTCTATTTCTACCCAGTTATGAACAAATACATAGCCATTTGCAACACAATCGTGACATTTAATGACCCCACAGCCTCCCTAAAGAGAATGAATTCCTGGTACAGAGATCCCAGATAAGGCTTTCCAGCTTCCTTGACGACAACCTTTTGTCACCTGTATTGGGACAGCTGGGCTACCTGTTGCACGCAGACAACACTGGCCCTTATACTGAAATTGCAAAAACCATTTGCTAAACGTAACGGTTTAGCGAAAGCACAAACACCCATTTGGCCTTCAAAAGGAATGTCTTTATTTCAGAAACCTCTCAGCTAAATGACTTCTTTATGTACTCAGCATAGGAGAGGAATTGAATCTCTTTGGACTAACTTAGCTCATATCAGAGCACACTTTCCGCACCTAGAGTACAAAGCACCTGTCATTTCTTTCCAGTCATTTCACATGTTTTACTTGCATAAATAAAATCCTTGCTTCAGCATATAAGGCCTTCCCATCACCCTGGGCACCAAAGTCCTCAGTGTTTTGGGATGCCTATTTCCCCCTGCAAGTTTCCCATGTGAGGAGATAAAAAAGTATGTTTTTCCACTCAGGAGTCTTTGCTGACTGCATTATGTTACCAGGCTGTACAATACGCAGCCCACACAGTCTCTCCTCACCTCTGTTAGGTATGAGGTGGAGGTAAGATAATTACGATGAGATATTGTTTACTATCATTTACTCTACTATAATTCAGCCAATGTAAAACATAAAAATGCATACAACATCCAATATCATTCTACCATCATTTACGAAAAAAAATTCCCATCAACATCCATAGTGCTTTCCAATTAATAGACACAAAACCCAGTGTTACTACCTACAGCCCTTCTTTTAGTAATGCAAAACGTGCCTCCCTGAACCTCAAGATTTTCAGAGCACCTGTCATGGCCCATCTGCTCTGAAATGTGCAGCAAAACCAAAGGGAATTCAGCTGTTTCAGAAGCTACTTAGCGTATAATAGATACCGGCCAGCAATACAGAGGAGACTCGGATCTTTGTCTCTTCAACAGCCTCTTGAAAGCATCAGTGATTACAAAAAACTAAGACTTTTTAATCGCATTGTCTTCAGGCAAGACTGTCAGATTTCAAAAGCCCTAATGAAAAGCATCAAATGATCTTTAAAACGTAAACATCTAAGCAGAAGCTACTGAGAAATCAGACTGCAGCTCCTCTTAACTAATGGCCAGGCACTGCTGCTATTTCTTCTCTCTTACTAAATGCCTGGCATAATTAGAAAATACAGAAATGCACAATACCACGAAGAGAACAAATACCTTGCTCCCAAATCTGATAACACAACGCCACAGAGTCCTCCCTGTACAGGCTGTTTTGCTCGTTACGTAAAATTAGTTTCACTATCACAAACCTTTTAGTTACAGTTATACTTCTGCAATTAATCACAGCTATTGCTGTATCTGTAACTGCTATCTATTGCAACATACAGAGAGGCAAAAACTAGATAGATAGACATATAGATTTGTTCAGCTAAGTGACACAACCTGTAAAACTCAGCAAAGACATTCTTTAAAAAAAACCCATGCACTGAGATCAGTTTATAACCCAATAAGAGAATTTTATTGTCCAAAAAATTAAAACAAAAAAGAACACACCCATGCAATCTTGCCACCACCATTAAAATAACGTTCAGAAAGATCCCAAGTATAAGAATAAGAGTATCTAGAAAAGCACATAATTACACCTGCACGAGAGAGAAACAAGAGCTGGTGCCTCTCACTCCCGCTTGCTAATATTTGTATCCCCATCAAGAGAAATGTTTAAAAGTATCCAGAAGGTTAGCGCTCTTAGGAACCGGTTTTTTTCCTTCCAGTGCACACCCTCTCCCCTTACAGCAGTCCGCAAGCACATCCAAGTTGTCAGAATGATACCTACAAGAAATTTCAGAAGCTCTCATAAAAGGGCTTCGCACATGCAATCCACAGCACCGAACAGTGAATTTAAAAAACCCAATTTTTTTTCCGAGTTTGAAGTTTTTAAGCCTTGCGGATGGTTGGAGTAGGAAAAAGGAAATTTACTAGGCAGTACAAAGGAAATCTTGTTGTCCTCTATTGTGGCAGTGGGGGTGTTGCCCAATTCTAACTTATCTAGGTTGATAAAGGAAACCAAAGATCACGCCACTGAAAAAAATTCCAACAGAAAAGGTACCCCTTTCTTACCTTAATAGTGCTTGCCATAATGTGATCAAGATTATTGATCGCTAATAATTGCTAATAATAATTATTGCTTCGCTCTGACCAGAAAGAAGTTTTGATGAGGTTGTTTAGAGCGGATGAGATTGTGCTAACTCTGGGAAATGAAGTCAGCCAATGGCAGGAAGAGGTTTCTATTGGTCCTGGCCACCGCAGCTCGAAGAAACAGGATATTTGGGAGTGAAGAGATAAGAGTCCTAAAACAATGTTGTTTTTCTTGATGATATGTGACTAAATTTTTTTTTTTTTTTTTTAACAGAAAAGTCAATTGCCTGTGACCGCCTGGGCAGGTGTGATCTGATTTGCAGTAAGTGTGACATGCCATTTTGAGGCAGGATGCAGATGTCAGATGAAATGGGCCAAATTCGGCACTGGTTTCATGCAGTCTGTTCACTGGGGAATTGATGATTCAGGGCCAAAGCCAGACTTGGTATAGGCGGGTGTAACTCCAAATATGTTAATGAAGTCGAGTCTCGCTTACACCACATCTATATTTGTCCATTAACCTCATTCCTGGATTCTTGAGCTATTGACACTTTCTAGCCTCTCTGACCTTGCATGTTCTTTTTCTTAGAGAAGAGGCAAGTAGATTGGATTAATAATTTCTTTCTGATGCTTCTTTCTTACTGAGGAAAAACTCACAAGAAGACTTACATTTCAAAAGCAGATCCCTGAGCAGCATACAGAGTCTTAAATTTTCCACGCT
>NW_010413980.1:30576-34430 GCF_000710305.1 Buceros rhinoceros silvestris
CGCTCTTCCTTTATTCCACAGTTCTGTTCTTGCATGAAAATGACATGGTTTCACTGGTGATTCCCTTCATGGTTAGAATGTGAAAGTCATTTTTTATTCAGTGTTATATTTTTATTTGTCCTTTTGTAGCACTTGGCAGTCACAGGGCACCCCAAAACTACCAGCTGTGCAAACAAAATACCGTCCCTGTCCCAGACCCTTCCTTAGGAGTGCTGAACTAAGAAAAAAAATGTATTTGATGGGAATAAGAAAGGGAAAGTGTTTCTACAGTACCAGCCAGTGTAAAAGCCCACAAGTAAAGAGTCACTCGGGGTCCAGTGCTGGTGCAACCCTTTTGCCCTTACGAGTTTTTCAACATTTTATGTTTTCATGAAAGAGATAGTCCCTGGTGTCAAGAGATTCTGAGTGTTCAGATAGAAAAGTTTGAAAATGGGACCCTTGAAAATTGAAGGAAAAATTAAGTCAGAATGTATTAAATTTTTAATAACCTTTTAACTTTTAAAAGCTGGTCAATGCTTCCTGTAACAACATCAAACTATGGACATGTTGCCTGAAAGCACTTCAGCACTGGGTAGATAATCCCCGCTGTAATAAGGTCCTGCCCTCTGAACAGGGGCTCTGGTATGATAAAAAGAACAAGAAATAGTGATAGCTTGTTGTAGCATTGTTTAGTGGAAGCAGATGACCTCACCCACTCCCAACACCTTCCTCTCTTGCTCTTTAGGAAAAGAAAAGGAAATCTGAGCGTTGTTCTGTAACTGGTGATGACTGCTGGCGTTAGGCATGCATTTTTTCTAAACGGTACACCACAATGATAGCGTCCCAGCTCACTCTTCCTCTCCTATCCTGACCCACAGTAGGTGAAACGTGGCCATGCACTTTTCCAGAGACACAACCAGAGGACATGAAGCGTGGCTTTCCTGGCCCTCGAGCATTCATTCTGCAGGCACTGCTCCATCTCACCCAAGGCAGGGCAGAGGAAATGCTCGTCTACCCACTCCTGCTCACGGGAATGGCTCTGCCTCATTTCCAGGTCCCCCATGGGAACTGCAGAACTGGAAATCCCTGGACACAACAGAGTGACACAGGACCAGCGCAACACAGATCTGGCAGAGGTGCCCCAAGCTTGGCAATGTGTCACCCAGCTAAGCTTGTATCCCAACTCATCTCCACCTGCCTCACAAGCCTTGGGGCCCCATCAGCTAGCCCGAGGATCTGATCAAGCTTCCCGCTGACTCCAGATCCTGATGGAGAGACCAGGAACGGGAAAGCAGACACCCTGCTTTTTCTCCCTGCTCTGGATCCTGAGGTGCCACAAGATCAACTCCCTATACAAGTTTAGCTTGATTTTATAGTTCACTTCAAAGACCTCTGTTTTCTTCCACCATTTCTCTAGCTCACTTCAGAGCAATCCAGAGTCAGCACTGCTATGTGATCGTTTATATTCTCCATTAGCTGGTTCATACAGAAATCCGGTGCTGCACTGCTTGCAGTCTACATCCACTGAATAACTGTGCTTCTGCAGAGTAGGTAACTTCTGGTAACTTTCCTATTTTCATTATGAACAGCATGAAAAGAAAGCAATTTACAGTCAATTGTATGTCATGAGGATGTTGATTTCCTCCCTTTTCATCTCCAAACAATGAGCAAGACAGCCAAAAGATTAGAACTTTTTCTCGAAATTTCAAAGCATTGTATAAAGTTTCAGTTGGGTGACTTCCACTCCAGTTAAGCCCATGATATTTTGGGTTTTTTCAAATATATTCAGAGGCTTGAAATATCAGTTGCAGCTCTCCGGTGGATGGGATCTAACAAACTCATTCACAAGCAGGTTTTAATAATGAACATTCTCCAGCCTATCTCCATACAGACAAACCTCCTCTTGATTTATACAGGGCTTTTGGAAGCTTAAGGCAGGCAGTATCATCCTCTGCTGAGCCCTGTTATTATTACGTAAGTTTTACAGAGCCCACAGCCTGGTAAGGATTTTGCCATTTTAAACTGGCACGCGTTCTGTGCCAAGGAATTCAACGAAGTTTATTTGACTTTCAAACTAATATCCACAGGCAGATTTCTGAGTGCCTATGCTGATGTTGATCCAGTTGCAAGACAGAGCCTTGGTATTGTAAGGGAAGGAAAATATTGGGTTATCAAATCACCATCATCCAGTTGCAAAACAAAAATCGTACAAACACTTCTATTGCTTTTTTGTTAAGGTTAAGTAGAAAGAAAATACTTTTTTTTTATTTTAGGCAGCTATGATCTATTGTCTGAAATAATGCTGTGTTAATTTTAAAAAATCTGACTTAGTCAACAGAATGAAAACTCAAAAGAAGTATTTAAAATCCACACAAGTCACCTAATGCTCCTTTCCCCTGTAATTCTCTCCCAAGATTCTCACCCTAATTGGTCTGGGCTTCTTTCTGTTGGAATTTTCTTCTATACTCAAGCCTGCACATAGAAACCACAGAGCAACAACGCATGGGTTAACATTGCACATGTGCTTATGTTTTTTGATCAAAACAGGGAGGTTGCACATGCTTTAGAATTACAGCTGTGCTTAAGTTCTTTCCTGAATACAGACAGGCTTAAATACTGCTTTAAGGTCCTTTTACATTTAGGACTAAAGAGCTCTCTCTTTGGAGAAGAGGTTTCTAAACTGGAGATGAAGGATCTAAGCCTACTTAAACCAACAGGGTCCTGTACAGACCTAAAGATTTGTTCTGTCCATGCAAAAGAAGTGATTAGACTAGATCCTAAACAAACAAGATTAATTTCCAAAGAAAAGAAGTTCTTCAGCTTGTTGCATCCTTTGTACTAGAAATATGTTCGATAGGTATATACTCACCTAAACACATGCAATAGATTTCCAAAGAGACCATTTCTCATGCTATTTGAAACACCATTACTAATTCTAAACATTAGTCATGTAGTCAGTCCAGTGGATGTTCAGGATTGTACGAGGCAGCGCTGATGGAAGCGTTCAAGGAGTCGCAGGTGGTGGTGGTAGATGACCCATGATTCAGACCCATACAGCAGAGCAGACAGTACAGTGGCTCTGCAGACACTGATCTTTGTGCTTTTCTTCAGGTGTTTATTGCACCAGACTCTCTTACAGAGTTTTCCGAAAGCTCTGCTTGCCTTTGCTATTCTGTCTGGCCTATCCCGCATCGGCCTTTTCAGCCATCAGCGTGCTTGCAGTGAGTGTGGGTAAAGCCCTTCCCAAATCTACGTCCACGAAGCCAAGCCATGATGATGATGACGACTAATTCTAAAAGCCAATTCTGTCCTCGGATTTTTTTCATGTATCTGCTAGAGTGTTAGGATGTAGGAAATATATTGCAATATTTCATATATAAACAGATCTGCAATTTACCTTGCTGTGTGGGAGGTAAACCAAGAATGCTGCTCTCAGCCCGGGCTGACCAAGAGACTAAAGGCACACTGTGCTATTCTCACTAGCATCACTATGCCTTTTACTTTCACAACACTTGTTCAGCAGTCTGCCCAGATAGCTTCTTTCTCTTTTACTTTCAAAATGTTGTTAGTGCTGCTAATAATGTGGCCTTCATCTCTTAACTGTACAGATTTCTTTCCATTTATGAATAACCCTAGGTAAATAATTGGGCAAGCTGGAGACCTTGTGTGTTATGCTTAGTATGCATACATACAGGGTTCACAGATGTAGGTATTAAAAGAAAAAAAGAGGATAGGGAAAGGAAGGTGGAAAAAAAGGGCGAAAAGGGGGGGGAAAAGGGCGAAAAGGGGGGGAAAAAGGGCGAAAAGGGGGGGAAAAAGGGCGAAAATGGGGGGAAAAAAGGAAAGTGAGCCCTGTTGCATTTTCCAACATTATA
>NW_010413980.1:34582-35041 GCF_000710305.1 Buceros rhinoceros silvestris
ACAGTGTTCACAGATGTAGGTATTAAAAGAAAAAAAGAGGATAGGGAAAGGAAGGTGGAAAAAAAGGGCGAAAAGGGGGGGGAAAAGGGCGAAAAGGGGGGGAAAAAGGGCGAAAAGGGGGGGAAAAAGGGCGAAAAGGGGGGGAAAAAAGGAAAGTGAGCCCTGTTCCACTTTCCAACATTATAGGTATAAAGGTGGATCTTCTCTGGATAAAACCAGGCTACAAATCAAAAATATTGAGTACAATAGATGACTTTGCATTGCCATTTTTGGAAGCAGATTTTAAGAAATTCAGGAAGATTAATGCTTCTTCATGGCACATGAAGATACATCTGTAATGGTCTTTACTCCTCTCAGAAAGATTTTTTTTCCTTAAACATAGCACCAAACATCAGTTTGGCCATACTCAGCTCAGTGTGTGAGGGCAAAATACACTCTTACCAAGTTGTCAGCAAGCCC